>NC_092289.1:19395777-19400777 GCF_036320965.1 Panulirus ornatus | reverse complement strand
TTCCCTTGACTCGACGTCAAATGCCACTCACAATATATTCCCACATAAGTTAAATGCTTCTCACACAATAATTCTAATCCATAGAAAATCCAAACCTTAAATCCACCTCTTTTTAAATCCCCCCACACACAAGAAATCCCACCACGTTATGTAACCCCACAATGAATCCTGCAATCCCATGAAATCCCTACAAGCGTTAAATCCATCACAGCACATCCCCGACACAGGAAATCCCTTTCATAAATCCATCACACCATAAATCCCACACACACACAAAGAGGAAATCCCCACGTAAGGTAAATCTCTGCCAGAGGAAGAAGAAGAAGAAGGAAAAAAAAAATAAATCCCTCCACGCATGGTAAATCCACAATCACAGATTAACTTCCAAAAGGTATTATATATAACCCAGGACAGCACACACACAAAAAAACCTAAGCGGAGGTTTATTTTCAAAGTATTTCTATCCAAAGTATACGAAAAAAAACGAAAACTTACTGGAAATGTAGCGCAAGCATAAAAGTAGTCATGGAAAGAAAAGAGAGAGAGAGAGAGAGAGAGAGAGAGAGAGAGAGAGAGAGAGAGAGAGAGAGAGAGAGAGAGAGAGAGAGAGAGAGAGAGGTTCTCTCTCTCTCACACACACACACACACACACACACAGACCAGCGTGTAAACACCAATTTGTCCTTCAACGATGGGGACAGAATATCAACAGAATCGCTCTCACTTCTCTCCCTCCCTCCCAGCCTCTCTCTCTCTCTCTCTCTCTCTCTCTCTCTCTCTTCCCCCCCGCCCCCCCAACTCCACCTACTCTCCTCCACTCTCACCCCCAGCGTTCCAGTCTCCTCCTCTCCTTTTAGCCTCCCTGCAGCTGTGCAACAGCCTTGCCTCTCTTCCCAGACCTACCTCATCCATCCTCCCACACCGCATGTGGGTAACTGTCTGTACACGGAGGGGGGGTGGGTGGCCTCTGTTGAAACGTCTCTGGAGTTATTAGTTGGTTTATGAGAGAACAAGAAGAAGAAGAAGGAAAAGAAGTAGCAGTGGTAGTAGTAGTAGTAGTAGTAGTAGTAGTAGTAGTAGTAGTAGTAGTAGTAGTATTAGTAGCAGTAGTAGTAGTAGTAGTAGTAGTATTAACCCCTTATGACACGCAAGAGATTTGTCGGGAAAAATAATGATAATAATAATTATAATAATAACAATAATAATAATAATAATAATAATAATAATAATAATAATAATGATAATAATAATAATAATAATAATATAATAACAATAATATAGATAATGACAGCCTTCAAAATCACACACACACATTACATATATATATATATATATATATATATATATATATATATATATATATATATATATATATATATATCAGTTTGCTGAACGAAAATGGAGGATTGTGTGTTGTGCATGACTTATCCGGGATCATAAAATATTTGGCGTAAATGTCCCAGGATTTTTTTTTTTTCTCCTTTTTTCAAACAAGTCATGAAATAAACTGAACTGTGCAGAGATCTTTTACGCCGGGCCGTGACCCGCACACACACACACACACACACACACACACACACACACACACACCAGTATTGAACCTGACTGGTTTTTTTAAACCCAGTTGAGGTTGTGGTATCTTTGTTGGCAGACGGGATGGTGGGTTAGACCATGGGGGGCTAGAACCATGGTGTGGGGTGACGTGGGTGAGCGCCACGGTAGGGTGGAAATGGGTTATCACCACCAGTGGGGGTGGCGTGGGTGAGCGCCACCACCAGTGGGGTGGCGTGGGTGAGCGCCACCACCAGTGGGGTGGCGTGGGTGAGCGCCACGGTCGGGTGGAATTGGGTTACCAGCAGTGGAGTGGCGTGGGTTGGGTTCATGGTATGGTAAAGTGGGCTAGCCCATCGCCCGGTGTCAGAGGGATAGCCTATAGTACGGTGGCAGTGGGCGAGCCCACGACATGGCAGCGTGGGGTGGAGGGGGTCCGTGGGAAAGATGAAGAAGATACCATTTACATCTACGTAAACACAAGTAACCCGTTACTTCAAAGTTACCCGCTGCTAAAAGTACATTTCTCAGGATCAGCCAGTTGGCTCGAGGGGTGGGGGGGGGCTGTGTGGCGCGTGGCACTCACCACACGACGAGCCTCCCGCTGATGATATGAGTTCCACAATCGTGGGACGACATTGTGGTGGTCGAGGAGAGGGGGAGGGAAGGAGGGAAGGAGGGAGGGAAGGAGGGAGGGAGGGAGGGAGGGAGGGAGGAGGAGGAGGAGGATGGAAAGTGCGTATATATATACTGCGCTCGCTGGGAGAGCAAATGGTGCTTACAGAGACAGTTTACAGGACTTGCGTCTCCCGTGGAGTAATGCGGCGTGCGGCTGGTGGGTGGGGAGAGAGAGAGAGAGAGAGAGAGAGAGAGAGAGAGAGAGAGAGAGAGAGAGAGAGAGAGAGAGAGAGAGAGAGAGAGAGAGAGAGAGAGAGAGAGGGCCGAAAGTATGCAAATGATCTTGTGCCATTTGTGTATTTCGTGAAATTTCGCTTATAAATCTGCCATCTGCTGTGGTGTGGTGTGGTGTGGTGTGGTGTGGGGGCTGGAAGTGTGGTAGACTGGTGGTGGTGGTTCATATGTCGTCGTCTTGCTCTGGTGGTGGTGGACTGGTGGAGGTTCAGTTGTCGTCGTCTTGCTCTGGTGGTAGTGATGGTGGAGGTTCAGTTGTCGTCGTCTTGCTCTGGTGGTGAATGTGGTGGTGGTGGTTCAGTTGTCGTCGTCTTGCTCTGGTGGTGGTGGTTCAGTTGTCGTTGTCTTGCTCTGGTGGTGGACTGGTGGAGGTTCAGTTGTCGTCGTCTTGCTCTGGTGGTGGAGGTTCAGTTGTCGTCGCCTTGCTTCAGAGGTGGTTCAGCTGTTGTTCGTCTCGTCTTCGACAAAGCGACGAGACGCGCGCGCGCGTGCGTGTGTGTCGTGTATCTGACCAGGTCATGTGATGCATGACTGAAGAGATCGACATCACAGGTCACAGTACTCACTCACAGAACCTGGTGCATCATCACTTGTAGTTAGTTAACGACCCTTAACGTCTGAACGACTCGTAACGCTCCGTCCGTTGACGGGCGACCGTCTTTCTCCAAACTGCCTGTCAACTTGATCTTTCTGGCCTCGTTAGCACGATACACCATGTCTCCCCCCCTCACCCCCCACACACGGTCAGACTGAATTGCCACGATGGTCACGGTCGTTGCAAACGCTACATCACCTTATCAGCTGGTCTATGTAATGGCAGGTCGAGACGTCTTGTAATGTCGACGGAGGGAGGGGACAGTCATCACGGCCTAGGGGAGGTTGGGGGGAAGGTCCTATCATGCGAGGAGAAAACTTTCCAGCGTTGGCTCCCCTGGACGAGAAACAAAAAGGGATTCCGAGGTTTCATTGATGTAAGAAGCAATTAAGATATCATCTTCCCGGCCCGCATCTATAATTCAAGGTACAGCCACCTGCATACGTCCCCCGCTTCCTGGTACCATGAGGCAGGAGATATAATCACAATGTATATTTCAGCACAGGGGCTAGCAGACCACCCTGGGGAACACTTCCCCTCGAATATAATCTTTCGTTTGTAAATGGGGCTCGGGTGCCTTCTGCCACTCCGTGGACGGTGTGTATTCAGCGAAGAGTCTCAATTACCTGTCCTGAAATCTGCTTTTCCTTCTTAAGCCACTGTAGCTTGGGTAGTACTAGTAGTAGTGGTAGTAGTAAACCCTTCGTGTCATAAGCCGTTACGAGCTCTTCAGAGTATCCAAGCGTATCACGTACTCTGTCTAATCCCCTTGTTATGGGTTTCTTCCATGTGAAGGATAGCTAAGACAACAAGTTCATTTGGCATCTGTTATGTTCGACTCCCCCAACTTTTGTTTATGTCTCTCAAAGCGGGGAGCACTGACCTCCCCCAACTCTCTCTTTCTCTTTCTTTCTTTCTGTCTCTGTCTGTCTGTCTGTCTGTCTCTCTCTCTTTCTTTACCTCTGCTTATGATCATCAAGACCCACCCTGCATTATCCACGAGGCCAGATCCACTACATACAGGCGCGCTACATATTTTGTGGGGGAATTAAACCTGCAGACTGACTGGGAGGCCGACGGCTGACAGACTTTGAATAAGTCTACCTTGTCGACTGATGCAGACGGGGAGACAGACCCTGAGAAGGTGGTGGATGGGTGGGGGCGTCGTTCCTCTCCCACCAGCCCTGCCTCTCCCACCAGCCCTGAGGTCGGATGTTCCTCTCCCACCAGCCCTGCCTCTCCCACCAGCCCTGCCGTCGGGTGTTCCTCTCCCACCAGCCCTGCCTCTCTCACCAGCCCTGAGGTCGGGTGTTCCTCTCCCACCAGCCCTGCCTCTCCCACCAGCCCTGCCTCTCCCACCAGCCCTGAGGTCGGGTGTTCCTCTCCCACCAGCCCTGAAGGCTAGCAGAGGTATAGGGACGACCAGATCCCTACCTAGGGCAGACATGACACACGAAGAGTCTGAGATTCGAGGACCAGAGAGGAGTCCTCATTGATAATTCCCTCTTTCCTCGTGTCCACATACCTTCGCTAGCCCTCCAGTCATACGGCTAGGTTCCCACTGCACCCTGGAGTGTGAGGTGCGACTTGTCTCCGATCATCTTCTCTTTTTTTTTGAGAGAGGTGTATCGAGAGCAACGCTGGCAGGGAGCTCTCGCGACGTCATCTTGCCTGGTGTGGTGAGGGAGGGGAAGAAAACTTTGGTCTCGCCACCTCCACTGATGGTGTAAGACGAGGTAAGAAAGTTATCTTAGTAATGGACGGGAGAGCAAGGCGAACCCATCGGGGGCCTGTGGGGCGTCTGTCACCAGGGGAGGAGTTACGGCAGCACCTACAGCTACAGCGGTGTCTCCCTCCTCCTCCTCCTCCTCCTTCCCCCAGTCATCTTCTACAGAGAGAACAGAGTCCCCAGTCTCTCTCTCTCTCTCTCTCTCTCTCTCTC
>NC_092289.1:19353277-19390777 GCF_036320965.1 Panulirus ornatus | reverse complement strand
ATGCGCTTGAAGAATCAAAGGTTTGTCTGTAGGCGGCGGGGACGGAGGCAGCAGCAGAAGCAGGAGCATATATCCCTCCCCCCCAAAAAAAAGAGAAAAAGGAAAAAAAAAAAAAAAGAGTGACTCTTGAACAGAAACTGAGCAATGGCATTGATGGTCTTATGCTCTTCATCTCAAAGGATGGGGAGGGACGAAGGAGGGGGAGAAGAAGATGGAGAGGAGGAGGAGGAGGAGGAAGGAGAGGTGTTTGGTGGGTGGGAAGAAGGAAGGGAAGGAGGAGGAGGAGGAGGAGGAGGAGGAGGAAGGAGAAGTGTTGGGTGGGTGGACACCACATCAGGTGCACGGATGGTTAGAGACGAAGCGGAGAAAGTTGCGAGAATCGTGAAGGGAAAAGGAGAGGGAATGGAACTCTCCACACACACACACACACACACACACACACACACACCACACACACACACACACACACACACACACACACACACAACCACACACACACACACACACACACAACCACACACACACACACACACACACACACACACACACACACACACACACACACACACACACACACACACACACACACACACACACACACACACACACACACACACCACACACACACACACACACACACAACCACACACACACACATACACACACACAACCACACACACAAGGACAAGAAGAAAAAAATGGAGGAAAAGGATTTGCAAGAAGTCTTTGCTTTTGGTGAGAAAAGGGGTGTGGGGTGGCAGGCAAGGGGGGGGGGGGAGAGAGAGAGAGAGAGAGAGAGAGAGAGAGAGAGAGAGAGAGAGAGAGAGAGAGAGAGAGAGAGAGAGGAAATCCTGTCTCTCTCTCTCTCTCTCTCTCCTCACCATCCCCTTTGGGGGCCTGGGGCTCAGCTGGTCGGGCTCAGCTGGTCGGGCTCAGCTGGTCGAGGCCACGGAAGCTGATCAAGAGATACTGGTCGTGTCACCCACGTCTGGGCGGCCAATCAGCGACGGGCATGTACCGGATCAGGGCCGACCGGCCGACCGACCAGGTCGACCCAGGTCGACCCAGGTGGTGACATGATGCGCGCAACGCGTGACAGAAGAAGAAGAAGAAGAAGAAGAAGAAGAAGAAGAAGAAGAAGAAGAGAGGAAACAAGGAAAAAAAAAACCCTCGGATCCAGAGCCGGTGTGTGTGTGTGTGTGTGTGTGTGTGTGTGTGTGTGTGTGTGTGTGTGTGTGTACGTGTATAAGACAGTCCATACATCACCCGTATCCAATCATCCTCAAACTACCCTCTCAAACCCCCTGACACAAATCACAGATAAGTGCTGGTGGTAACAACCCAGCAGTCGACTACACTCCTCCGCCAACCCACCCACCTCTCCCTCCTAAACAACCCATCGCTTGCTACAACCAGCCTCCCACAACCTCACGCGATTGTCCTTCGTGCCGCCAGAGTACACGACGAAGAAAACAACAACAACAACAACAACAACCGTCTCTCTCTCTCTCTCTCTCTCTCTCTCTCTCTCTCTCTCTCTCTCTCTCTCTCTCTCACACACACAACACACACACACACACACACACACACGAATATTCGTGAATCATTTACGCGAATCTTTCGTCCTCTCTCTCTCTCTCTCTCTCTCTCTCTCTCTCTCTCTCTCTCTCTCTCGTCGATCGACAGTCACGCCATCTACGACAGGCGGTATCATCATCCCTTTAGCATTTTAATCTATTTCTTTATGATAATTCTATTGTGATGGATGATGGAGTACGATCCTACCTAATCTGGAAATGTGATACATATATACATAAGAAAGAAAGATAGAAGATAACTCAAGAAGATTATTGAGCATTGAGGGATTTTCTCATTTTTTTTTATCTTGTCTGAGATAAAAACGGAGGGAAAAAAATATTGGGAAAACATTAAAGGCACGCATTCTGCAAATATCGTCTTGAGATGACATGCGAAATGCAAGGACACAGACAGACAGACACACACACACACACACAGACACAAGCAGACACAGACACACAGACAGACAGACAGACAGATACACACACACACACACACACACACACACACACACACACACACACACACACATACGTTTGACTTAAATATAATGTACGTCCATTTTCCTCACAATGGTTCTGAAGATCAGATGTATTTATCTTTCTCTGCCACTTACACTACGATGATACGACCCTTGAGCACCACGGGGCGACCCTAGAGCACGACGGGACGACCCTTAGAGCACGACGAGACGACCCTTGAGCACGACCCTTCTGTGCGACAGGTCTGGTCTGAGGCCTTACACTCCAAAGGGCCGAGTCAAAGGCCAAAGGGGTCGTAAAGTCGTGGGCGAGGGTCGTAACCATCGTGGTGAAGGGGGTCGTGCCGTCGTGCCCAGGGGTCGTAACGTCGTGCTCAATGAGATTAAGGCGTGGGGGGGACCTGGGTCGTTGTGTGGCAAGAAATGATCATAATGTGAGAAAGATGGTCCAGCGCTGAACTACCCGCGCTTGATGGAACAACACACACACACACACACACACACACACACACACACACACCCAATTACCCTAAGACCACATCCTACGACAAAGGAAATCCCTCGCTGAAATCCACCTGCAACGCTATACATATATATCCTCCACATATGTAGGACCCGTCTGTCTGTGTAGCTTAGGAGAGAGAGAGAGCTTCTTTCTTTATTTGTAACACCAGAGAGCAACGTATTCGGCTCTGTGTCGCTCGGCTCTGTGTCGCATACCATTTCTGGGGTCGGCGTTCTTCTGGGTGTTTTAAGCGTCCCGTTGAACCCGACCTGTATGGTGGTCGCACTCAGGTCTCTCAAGACAGAGGAGCCTCATCTGAAACATTAACTGCTGGAGGTTAAAGTCCTCCTCCCTGTTATGTCATTTCTTTTTTTCTTTGCTACAGCGGCGATGGTTCAGCTCTGGCTGGCCTCATCTGTCTCGTGTCCGATATCTTATTTCTCTCCCTTCCATTTCCCTTCATCTTACTCTCTCTCTCTCTCTCTCTCTCTCTTTCTCGTATCCTTTCTAATCTTTGACTTCATTATCTCCCCTTTTCCTCTTGTATTCCACCCCTTCCTTCTTCTTATCGCCTTTTCCTCTTTATTCACCCTTTCTCCCTCTTAAACTTGCTATATCACCCATTCTAACCTCTTCCCTCCATCAACCTACCTACTCTTCTTTTATTCCCTCTCGCTCCCTCCCTCCTCGTCCATCTCCGCCTTCATCATCTCCCCCCCACACCTATCTTCCCTCCTCACAGCCGGGAGCCACCTTCGCCATCGACTGTCTTCCATAACGAGGGATTAAACTGATCACGACCACACACGTCCCCCGCGCAAGAGCAACACACACTCTCGCGGCTGCAATCAAGACCCTCGTTTCTCAACCTTCGGTGGGGGGTAAATCACAACGTTCGATCACCGGAAGAATGTATGGGTATTAGACAAATGGAGGGGGGGAAATCCTCTTCCTGGGATGTATATATAATATATATATACATCTATATACTGGGGGAAAAAACAAATGGCGGTTCTTCTTCTTCTTCTTCTTCTTCTTCTTCTTCTTCTTCTTCTTGTCTTCTGAAGGCGTGAGGCGTCTCTATTGTTTGGGCGACGTCATAATACACTCCGCCATTACGTAAACAAACCCCGAGTCGTTCTTTTAGGAAACAACCTCCCCAGACGCGCCTTCGTGACGTCACACCGTCCTCATCCATCGCGTATAGAGCGACCGGTCCAGATCGCTCTTTTAGCCAAAACCAGACACTTTCGCTCTTGCCTTATGAGGGAAGAGCGGTGGCGTTCCCAAGGCTTTGTGCTGGCTCCTACACGCTCATTCTTCATGTTTTCCAATCACCTTTTTTTTCTTCTTCTGACGGCGGATCGTAATCTTCCCATTGTCTCTCATGGATCGCCTTAAGAACCAGGACGCCGTCCTGTTGTGCGCGCGTGTGTGTGTTTGGGTGTTTATAGGTGGCGCTTCGCTGACGAGGAGGAGCAGTGGTGGACGAAGACGCAGGAAAATGGTTGTGTACTTACCTAATATTTGGCCGAACACTCCTCTTCCGTCCTCACCCATGCAGGCGGATCGGGCATCGAACGGGTTGGTGAACTGAACAAACGCGTATCCCTTATGCATGCTGATTCCTGCAGACGGCGGGAGAGAGAGGGGGAGAAAGAGAGATGACGTTAGTGGCTGGATGTGTCTCCTGTATGAGAGAGAGAGAGAGAGAGAGAGAGAGAGAGAGAGAGAGAGAGAGAGAGAGAGAGAGAGAGAGAGAGAGAGAGAGAGAGAGAGAGAGAGAAACATTTCGTATATAAGAAAACATCAATAGATAATATATATATATATATATATATATATATATATATATATATATATATATATATATATATATATATATATATATATATATATATATATTGGAAATGGAAATTACAAGAAAGAAGATTACATATTTCACCAAATAATTAATATCATCATAAATACACTTTAAATAATGACAACTTATAAACTAACACACAGAAAATAAGTAGAATTTCATACATATAATGATAGATTCATCATACATACAGGTAATTGTATCAGGAAACAAGGGAACACATCTTTCTTAGGGCTATCGACGTATCTATAGCCCCAGTCCCTTAGGCTAGGTCTCATATCTTAAGGGCTACAGACGCACCTAAAAAGACTGTAATCCCTAAGACAAGGTCCCTTTCTTAGGGGCTACAGACTGACCTTAAAAAACCCTTTAATCTCTGAAACTAGATCCCTTTCTTAGGGGCTACGGATGGACCTTAAAAAAACCCTTTAATCCCTGAGACAAGGTCCCTTTTTTAGGGGCTACAGACTGACCTTAAAAACCTTTAATCCCTAAGACAAGGCCCCTTTTTTAGGGGCTACAGACGGACTTTAAAAGACCTTTAATCCCTAAGAATAGGTCCCTATCTTAAGGTCTACAGACGGACCTTAAAAAATACTTTAATCCCTAAGACAAGGTCCCTTTTTTTAGGGGGGCTACAGACGGACCTTAAAAACCCACAATCCCTTAGACTAGGTCCCTATCTCAGGGGGCTACAGACAGACCTTAAAAAAATACTTTAATCCCTAAGACAAGGTCCATATCTTGGGGGGCTACAGACGGACTTAAATTAACCTTTAATCCCTGAGACAAAGTCCCCAGTCTCCCTCGTCGAGCAGATGTGAATCACTCGGGTGCGGTCGTTGCTGCGGGTCACACACGTGCGTGGCCAACATCCTTGTGTGACCCGTCAAGCTCACCGAGGCTAAACCCTGCAGGAGCAAACTGATTACTCTACACCGAGTCAGGATATGAAAATGATGAAGCCAAGAAAAAAAAAGAAGCAATGTAAGTCTTCGTGACTTAGTCATCAACCCGGAAGTCTGTCAAATTTGAATTAAAGAAATGAATATATATATATATATATATATATATATATATATATATATATATATATATATATATATATATATATATATATATATATATACATCATGTTCTACGTTAATTAGTATAAGAAACTTTACATGCCTCAGGAGGCATGCAACAGTCTAATAAACCTAATGATAATTCCCTGTGATGCTTGCTACTCTGCTGTAGAACGAGTAGACGAGTTCTTCAATAGACTGAAGAACACCTTGAACACCAGTCATGAACCAAATCTGTGAGAGATTCTACAGGAGAACTGTTATGTATGAGGTGTTCAGCAGTGATAGAGATTGACGAATTGTATCAGAAGGGGTACAGGGCCCATGTTTAACATTATCTGTAACATGATTATTTCTCCAGTGCACTTAAGGGGCAGATCTCCTCTTGATACCATCGTGTTGATCAAGGGTCGTACCGTCGTGCCCAAAGGTCGTACCGTGTTGATCAAGGGTCGTACCGTCGTGCTCAAGAGTCGTACCGTGTTGATCAAGGGTCGTACCGTCGTGCCCAAGGGTCGTACCGTGTTGATCAAGTGTCGTACCTAAGGGTCGTACCATCGTGCCCAAGGGCCGCACCGTCGTGCCCAAGGGTCGTACCGCGTTGATCAAGGGGTCGTACCGTACCGTCGTGTTCAAGGGCCGTAATATCGTGTGTATATAAAGACACATCCAGCCACTCTTTTTTCCCTTCTCTCATTTTCTCTCTGACTTTAGACCCCGGGATGAAACCATTCAGGCCCGAGGGCTGAGCCAGACAGTGGTATATGATGGCTTAGCCTTTGACCTGACCCTTAAAAAAAGAGAGATCAAAGACCCGTATGTTTCCCCAAGACGTCAGGCGCCAGAGTGAGGGAGGGGGGCCCTTGTGGTGGTGTGGGCTGTCGGGCCCCTTCTGGAACGTCAGGCGACAGACTGGGGGCCCACAGTGGTGTGGGTTGTCGGGTCCCTTATGGACGTCAAGAGCCAAAGTGAGAGAGGGGCGGCCCACCCTCTTGCTCAGCGTTTGACCGCTAAACAGCCAGTGCCAATCACCTGTGTAAACCACCAACCAAACCATGACCGTTTGAAAAACTCGTCCTAATAGAGTCGCTGACCTCGGACAACTTCAGAATATGGCGTCATCTGTCGTCAGTGTGATGAACTATGAACATACGAAGTTGTGGATGAAGAAGGAACAGCAGATGAAAAGAGAGATAAATAGAACAGAATCGACAGTGTAAAGGCCAAATACACATCCCGATGCGGTGAACAGAGAGATAAATAGAAGGGAATCGACAGTGTTAAGGCCGAGTATATATCCCGATGCGGTGAGAATAACGCAGAATGAATGAGAGATCTACCACCAACTGGACAGGAATTCTAAGTTAACCAAAAATCTCATTACAGATACACGATACAGGTAGACCAAACACAAAGCAAACAATACGACCCGACGCAGAGCAAACAATACAAAGCACAAGCACTCGGGAGACGCATAAAGATTGTCTATATGTAATGACAGGGTATTTGAGGTATGTCCATCATGGGGGATGCTGTAATTGACTAATGAGGTTATTACAGAAAGCTAATTACAGGTAATTAGGGTACAATGGCCTCCATGGATGTTGTTACGTTAAAATGTGGTGGTGGTGGTGGTGGCGGTGTGGGAGTTGGTGGGGGTGGTTGGTTTGATAGTGGTGGAGAGGGTCGTTTGAGGGTGGTGGAGTGGTGATTTAAAAGTGGTGGAGAAGGGTCGTTCGAGGGTGGTGGAAGGTTACACACACACACACAGACACACACACACACACACACACACACACACACACACACGTGTGTGTGTACATACCTACCTATGAGTAAAGACAAGGTACACATTTGTACAAGGTTAAGAGACGGGACAACACGAGTGTACAACTCTCCCTGTAACACACAGACAGTAATCACACAGACACACGTCACTGCAGTAGCATTAAGTACACAGACATTAATACCCTGCAACCAGCCATCACTAATCTCACTGTATCCGACTTGATCTCTTCTTAGTGTTGTGATGCAGTGCCGCCAGGGACCCGTTGTATGATTCATTATGCTGTAGCCTCCCTCGTCGGCTGACTGTAACCCGATGTATTATACATTAGCCCCTTCTCGGATATATATAACTGTCTCCTGCTTTATCATACAGCTGTGCCCCCAGATAACTGCCTTCCCCCCCTAGAGACGTATTACAGAGTTCTCCCCCCAAGTTAAATGCCCCCAGAGTCATTACAGAGTTCTCCCCCAGTTAAATGCCCCCCAGAGTTATTACAGAGTTCTCCCCTAACTAAATTCCCCAGGACTTACTACACAGTCGTCGCCCCCTCCCCCCCCCCCACTTAAATGCCGTCCGATTTACTCTACAGTGGTTCCCTCACCATTAGGCAACTGTCCCTCTGATCCATTATACAGTGGTCTCTTCCCCCTCCCAGCCAAACACTCCTCTTGTACAAAATCAGGGCTTTACATATTCATAAATCTGCTCATCTCTCGACCCATCTGCCTAAATCTATGTAGGCTCGCGTGTACACACGAGAGAGAGAGAGAGAGAGAGAGAGAGAGAGAGAGAGAGAGAGAGAGAGAGAGAGAGAGAGAGAGAGAGAGAGAGAGAGAGAGAGAGAGAGAGAGAGAGAGAGGCAGGGCCCAGTCATTCATATACCATCATTATACAGAAGCAATATCCTCCCGCTTTTTTCCCTTCCGCTCGGAAGAACGACACAAAGGACTTTGACTAACGTCTTGCAGAGAATCCATGCCCGCCGCCGCCTCGCTAACTGATAAGAGCAACACCTGTCACGTCGACCAGGTTTGATGAGTCTGTCTAACATAGCGAAATGGCCTGCCAGGTCGCGCCCGTGTTGACACGCCTACAATATATTGCTACGGTAATGTCTCCCGATGGGCCTCTGCGGGGCACTTGATACTCTGTCTTGGAGTATTAAGCTCAGAGTTTTTGGAGAGGTATGTTTATATTGGGAGGGAGGTTGGAGGTGAGGGGGGTGTCTTAATGGGAACTAGATAGCAAAGTGGGGGAGACCCGTCCTCGGTTTTCCATACCGGGAAGGTTTAAATCGAGCGCTACGGTGCACAGACCTTTGAGCACGACGGGACGACCCCACGACGGTGGCCTGCCTAGCTTTTGGATCATGGACCGTATCGTTGTGCTCGTGGTGAGAGTCGAGGAGGAGGGGTGGGGGTGTATGGTGGACCCTGTTTAACCACAACGAGACAATGTCAATCACTATGAACCACCGGAGGCCCGGAGGCTAACGAAGGGATGTGCTCAACCTTGAGCTACTGTGTTGACACAGACTTAACCCAGGATATGTTGTTGTTTGTACAGGATTAGTGCTGGAAGTTCAAGGGTGTTCTGTGAGGGAGGGGGTGGTGGTGTGGTAGTGGTGGTGATGTGGTGTGTGGTGGCTGGTGCTGAAGGCGGCGTAGTGACGATGATGGTGCTGTAGTGATGATGATGATGATAATGGCCTTTTGTAGTGAAGATGATGGTGGCCTTTGTAGTGAAGATGATGGTGGCCTTTGTAGTGAAGATGATGGTGGCCTTTGTAGTGAAGATGATGGTGGCCTTTGTAGTGAAGATGATGGTGGCCTTTGTAGTGAAGATGATGGTGTGGTCAAGAGGAGAAAAGTACAGTCAACACAGACTGGTTTGTAATGCGGTCCTGGTGGTGATTCTTGGCCTGTCATGTACCCGTCTTTAACCTTGGTGTTCGGAGTCATCACTCCACAGCTGATCCTGGGACACACACGATTCCCTGGTGATAATTAGCCATCGACGAAACCATTAGGCGAGACAGCTCGTACCGAAAGTAAATCCGGATTGGTGTCATTCTTTCCGTGGAACTTTTCTGTTGTTGCTGAAGAAGTTAAGTTGAGTACCCGCGGTAAATTCTCTTCGGTCTGGGACTTACGACCGTGGGAGAGTTGTGGATTGATTTTGGGGTCGGTGTCTTAACCCCTTAGTCATGAGGGGACGACCCCTGAACACGACAGTACGACCGTTGGCAAAGGCTATCCATACCCAGAGGGTCGTACAGTCGTGCTTAAGAACAATTGTATACCGTCGTGCACAAGGGCCCGTCGCACATAGTCGTGCACAAGGACCGTCGTGCACCGTCGTGCACAAGGGCCCGTTGTATACCGTCGTGCACAAGGGTCGTCGTTTACCGTCGTGCGTAAAACTCCGTAATATACCGTCGTGCACAAGGGTCCGTCGTGCACCGTCGTGCACAAGGGCCCGTTGTATACCGTCGTGCACAAGGGTCGTTGTATACCGTCGTGCACAAGGGTCGTTGTATACCGTCGTGCACAAGGACCCGTCGTGCACCGTCGTGCACAAGGGCCCGTCGTGCACCGTCGTTCTCAAGAGGTTGTACACCACCTTCGTGCTCTGGGTGGTTGATATACATATCTAATAATCTTTCAAAGGGTTTAAATTTACAGTCTAGCGTGTGTGTGTGTGTGTGTGTGTGTGTGTGTGTCTCTCTCTCTCTCTTGTGGTAGACTTGAGACGTGTCTTCTTCGCGTGTAGATTACGAGCTGCAGCTCGCAATAATTTCCCCCCAAGGCATCGTAATCCTACATGTCGCTTTCATGCCATATCAATTTAGTTTTATCATTTTTTTTTTAGAGAGAGAGATTTTAAAACAAGTCGTCCGTTCTGGCGTTTTACCGAGTCCATGTGAGGGGGTCATTGCATATTGCCTCCTTCCCGATGTTGGCAACTGATTTACTACAGATAAACCGAGATGGTTCTTAATGAGGTTAATGGGTCGTAATGATAGAGATGGAGGTATCTACATCTCTCATATCTAAGAGAACGGTTTGCTAGATAACGACCCATCACAGTAGTTATAGGTAATTAGTAGATGCGATAAAAAAAAATTATGTGTGCATGTATCTTTATAATGCAGAGCATAATGGTAATTAGCAGAAGTGCCTCTCCCAGAGTTCGTCGTCCCCATTACCCCATTACAGGCAGGGGGCACTGTTATTGACCTGGGTGTCACGCATCCTTACCCCCCAATATGGACGGGGCACCATTATTGACCCGGGCGTCACACCCCCATTCTAACCCTTACCACAAGTGAACCACCAATATTGACCCGGGCGTCACACCCACATCCCAACCCCCTACCACAAATGGGCCACCAATATTGACCCGGGCGTCACACCCACATCCCAACCCCCTACCACAAATGGGCCACCAATATTGACCCGGGCGTCACACCCACATCCCAACCCCCTACCACAAATGGGCCACCAATATTGACCCTGGGGGGGCCACCCATCACTCTGGGTGAAGGCAGGAGGCGCACTTGACGAATGGTCCCACAAACACAATTCGTCCCTTTGTAATGTCTTCGTGGAAGGAAGGTGTTCCGTCACCCCCTCGCTGTTCATTTCATGTAGTGGTCGTCCACTCGTCCCTCATGGCATTGCTTCTCATGGCATTAATCCATTAATCCCAGGCGAAAGCTCCTTCTTCCCCCCCCTTCCCCCTCTCCCCCTCCCCACTGGAACTACTAATTTCTTTAAAAGTTGGAACACAAGACTCACGAATTGTTCTGCTGACTCTCTCGCTCGCTCTCTCTCTCTCTCTCAAATGGCCTTGGAGTATATAACCCCGACGGACTTAATGACGCTCAAACCCTCCCCTTCCCTCCCCCTCCTCCCTTCCCCTCCAAAGAAGATTAAAAGTTCCTTTGAAAAGCAACAACCGAAAAGAAAAAAAAAAAAATTCCCTGAACGTAAATACGAAACTTTTGATCGTTCGTTCGTTCTGGGAGGGGGGTGGGGATGGGGGAAGGAGGGGGAGGGGGAAGGAGGGGAAGGAGGGGAAGGAGGGGAATGAGGGGGGAGGGGGGAAGGAGGGGGAGGGAGGGGGAAGGAGGGGGGGAGTCGCATAGTGTCGTAAGTTTTTTTTTGTCTTAGTTCGAACTGATGGTTTTATCGACTCGAGTCATGAGTGTGTGGCGGGGTGGCGACGAGAATGGATGAAGGCAGCAAGTATGAATATGTACATGTGTATATATGAATATGTCTGTGTATGTATATGTATGTATACATTGAAATGCATAGGTATGTATACATGTGCGTGTGTGGGCGTTTATGTACATACATGTGTATGTCGGTGGGTTGAGCTATTCTTTCGACTGTTTCCTTGCCCAACCTCGCTGACGCGGGAGACGGCGATCAAGAATAATAAAACAATTATATATATATATATATATATATATATATATATATATATATATATATATATATATATATATATAGAGAGAGAGAGAGAGAGAGAGAGAGAGAGAGAGAGAGAGAGAGAGAGAGAGAGTGAGTTGGTGGTCGAGTGTTTCGCTGGTGTGCGCTAAGTGGAGCACGAAGGTTCGTTCCCCTGGTGTGTGAGCCCTCCTGACGACGCCCTCGCCTCTTGCCCTGAGCTGGGCCGGGTGGTATGCAGGAGCGTCCTTGTGGCTAAGGATTACTGCGTTACCAGTCAGAGTTCCTTGACACGAACGGTAAACTCGCAAGGTACGAGGGTTCGACTCTGAGGCACGACGGCACGACCCTTGGGCACGACGGTACGACTTGAGAACGGCAGTACGACCCTTGGGCACGAGGGTAAGACTGTTGGACACGACGGTACGACTGTTGGGCAGGATGGTACAACCTGAGTACGGCAGTACGACCCTTGGGCACGAGGGTACGACTGTTGGGCACGACGTTGCGACTGTTGAGCACGGAGGTGCGACCCTTGGGCACGACGGCACGACTTGGGCACGGCGGTACGACCCTTGGGCACGACGGAAGGAAGTTTGAACATGAGCCGTAGGCACGAATTCACGACGCTTGGATAAAGCCTTTGATTTGGACCTTTGAAGGACGAGGTCAAAGGTCAGGCCATCGTAAACGAAGGTCGTAATCACGTTCTTTTAAGGTCAAGTCGAAGGCGAGGCTATTATATACCCGAGGGTCGTCCCGCTATACTCAAGGGTCAAGGGTCATCTCTTCGTACTCAAAACACTGAAGATCTTGAGCGCGAAGTCTATCAACATAATGTTCGCAGATACACAAAATTCACTAAGATGGAAATACAATAAATACAACTACAACACCTAGAGACAAATACGGGTATATCTACAGCATTTATAATACAGTATATACATTGCCGCAATAAATCCCACGACCCAGCATTTCAGATCCAATAATTTTGGCGTAAGCTGTGAACAGGGAAATAAAAAAACGCAACATCGATCACACAATGAAGACCGTAGCACAACGTGACATGATATTATCAATCATACGCAAAAAAGCCTTGGAGACATTCCAGCTTTCAGCAAATGCGTCGCAAGTACGAACTAGAATACAGAATATATATATATATATATATATATATATATATATATATATATATATATATATATATATATATATATATATATATATATATATCTATATATATATATATATATATATATATATATATATATATATATATATATATATATATATATATATATATATAAAGGGAGCTGTGGTTTCGGTGCATTACACATGACAGCTAGAGAATGAATGTGAACGAATGTGGCCTTCGTTGTCTTTTCCTAGCGCTACCTTGCGCGCGCCCCGGGGAGAGGGAGGGGGGTTGGTGCTATTTCATGTGTGGCGGGTTGGCGACGGGAATAAATGAAGACAACAAGTATAAATATGTACATGTGTATATATGTATACGTCTGTGTATGTATATGTATGTATACGTTCAAATGTATAGGGATGTATATGTGCGTGTGTGGGCGTTTATGTATATACATGTACATAATCTTTCCCGACTGCAAGCGTGAAGAACAAGGAGCAACACTGAAACACATCATGGGAACAAATACAGCAAATACAGCAAAGACTGTAACAAGCGGCACGGGAGCAAATACAGCAAATACAGTAAAGACTCTGTAACACGCGGCACGGGGAGCAAATACAGCAAGGACACTCTGTAACAAGAGGAATGCGACGGGGCAAGGCAAGGAAGTGATCCTGTACCACTGTAACATTTTGCGCATCAGGGAGGGAGAGGAGGAAGGGAGAGGGTGTCACTCAGTCATGTATGGATCAAACAACCAAGGGCAGGAATTTGGTAGGGATGAGGCCTAAGGTGAGTGGGAGGAGGAGGAAGAAGAAGAGGAGGAGGAGGAGGAGGAGGAGGAGGAGGAGGAGCAGGAGGAAGAGAAGGAGGAGGAGGAGGAGGAGCAGGCGCGAGGGGGGAGAGGACCACCTTGTCGGAACAAAAGCACTGGTGAGGGGCGGTTTGGGTGGTGGTGAGGGTCTGATGAAATGAAATTCTGGCAGGTTTGGCCGAGGTGTGAGCGGGTGTCGAGTCTAAGCTCCGTGAGCAACCACTCTCCCCCCCTGCAACCATGGAGAATGTTTGTTTAAATTCCCAGAGCAAGTGTCGTCGGTGTGTTATTACATTTCCTCTGTGGCGGTGGTGGTGTTGTAGTGGTGTTATGATCTTGGTGGTAACACTGGTGGTGGTGTTCTTGGTGTGGGGTTGGTGCTATGGGTGTTGTGATGATCTGAGCGGTATCAGTGGGAGGAGAGAACATTAGACTGTTCT
This sequence comes from Panulirus ornatus, assembly GCF_036320965.1. NCBI lineage: Eukaryota > Metazoa > Arthropoda > Malacostraca > Decapoda > Palinuridae > Panulirus > Panulirus ornatus. Next base: position 19,376,644 of record NC_092289.1, on the reverse strand, counting down.
CTATAGAGAGATAGCCAGCTCGGTATAGACAGACGGATAACGTAGTACAGATAGATGAGATACGTGGGCGATTTGATAGACAGGCAGATAGAGAGAGAGAGACACACACACACACGCATAGATAACCAGGAAGTGATAGAACGATTGACAGATAGCTCAGCGTAAGCAGACAAGCCGAGGTATGGATGGATAGATGGCCTGGTAGAGAGAGAGAGAGAGAGAGAGAGAGAGAGAGAGAGAGAGAGAGAGAGAGAGAGAGAGAGAGAGAGAGAGGACCACACTCTCCCATCCCAACCCTTTGTCACACTCTCACTTTGGACTGATTCCAAGATCCCGCGTCGCTGTTCTCATGACCGTTCCCCATAATAGACAAATCGAATCCTTATCTCCTCGCGAGTCCCGAAACGTCCCTATAAACCATCCACGTCCTTATCTTATCGGCCACTATCTCTAAATAACATAAAACTGGGGGCGGGAAGAGGAGGAGGAGGAGGAGGAGGAGGAAGAGGAGGAAGAGGAGGAGGAGGAGGAGGAGGAGACCCACTCCTCCCTCCCCCTCGACCTTATGATCTATTGGCATAAAGAGGGGGAGGGGAGGGGAGGGGGGGAGGGAAAGCGCGCGAGAGAGCGACGTCTTCGGAACCAGAGGGGAGGGGGGGGGGGGGGGGGGTGGCGTTAGGGCATTGTTATTGTTGTGACGTCACCGTCAGCGTCAGCCACAGCCGGGTAATTTCAAATCCACACTGAAGCTGTGTCCGGACGGGTCAGGGGCTGTATGTATGTATGTATGTACGTCGGTCACGTGGAGGGGAGGAGGAGGAGGAGGGGGAGGAAGGGGAGGGAGGGGGAGATAAATAAAAGCCCATGGCGGGAGAGAGAGAGAGAGAGAGAGAGAGAGAGAGAGAGAGAGAGAGAGAGAGAGAGAGAGAGAGAGAGAGAGAGAGAGAGAGAGAGAGAGCTCTCTCTCTCTCTCTCGCCTCGACCTACGTAAAAAGCCACAACTTTCCAGAACCCATCCATGACATCTATACAATAACATCACCGAAAGGAAAAAAAAATAAGAAACAAAACTAAAAGAGAGAAAAAAGAAAGAAAGGAAGATAGAGATAAATCCGTGAATCTAAAATGCCCAGCCACCACCTTGACTGTGCCATAACATTACCTTGCCCCCGAGGGTGACGTACAGCGCACATGGTCGCATTTGTCACACCATCCCGCATAATTTGGAATCAAGGGAATTTACCAGGTAGGCCTTGCAATCACAGCATAGCTGGCCAGCTCAGGGCCGAGGTAACACGTCGAAATATATGACGGTGGTACGTCTGTCTGCTGTGGATGAAGGGAGTAGTTGTGTCAGAGAAATTAGTCAGAAAGTGCCAAAATATTGCACAAGGATGAAAAAAAAAGTATTTCAATTTGATCAAAATTGAGTAATAGGCACGGTAATAGGCACGGTAATAGGTACAGTAATAGGTATAGTAATAGGTACGAGAATAGGTACGGTAATAGGTACGGTAATAGGTACAGTAATAGGTACGGTAATAGGCATAGTAATAGGCACAGTAATAGGTAGAGTAATAGGTACGGTAATAAACACGGTAATAGGCACGGTAATAGGCACGGTAATACGTACAGTAATAGGTACGGTAATAGACACGGTAATAGGCACGGTAATAGGCATGGTAATAGGTACGGTAATTGGCACGGGAATAGGCACAGTAATAGGCACGGTAACAGGCACGGTAATAGGCATGGTAAACAAAACTGGTGTAATGGGTTTAGAAACCTGAGGACTGAAAAATGATTCGACTTCCTTTTCCCTTTCCATAAAAGATAAACAAGTTATCCATCCCAACCTCGTCTCACTCTTCCACTTACAGTATATCCCCCACCTACAATATCCCACGTACAGTGTCCCACCTCCAATATATACCGTCCCAGCTACACACACACACACACACACACACACACACACACACAAAGAGCCAGCCAGTGTTGACACTACAGGACGAGACCAAAGGCCAATCTCCCACAGCAGTGAGGCAATTTCTTTGACCCCCCCCATGTTAGCTGTGGCAAAGAGAGAGAGAGAGAGAGAGAGAGAGAGAGAGAGAGAGAGAGAGAGAGAGAGAGAGAGAGAGAGAGAGAGAGAGAGAGAGAGAGAGAGAAAGCAGTAGGAGACGCAGCTAAGCCGCCCAAAACCTGCAGGAGACAGAGCTAAACAGCTCGAAAGCTATAGCTGAGGGGGTCAAACAGCCTACGTATAGAGGAAAGCTAAATGTGTGGCACACAGCTAAACGGCAGAGGAAGCTAAATATTCTAAACGCCATTGGAAGTGGTGTTGGATAATCTAAAAGCTACAGGAAACAGTGATGAATTATCCCACAGCTGTAGCGGCCTGAGCTAAAGTATTCAAAACCCGCGGGGGGCACAGAGCTAATGAATTTAAAAGCTGTGGGAGACAATGGCAAAGTATTTAAAAGCTTTTCCTCCCTCAGTACATAAGTCTTGTATGCCATATTCATATCTCGTACGCTTCGACCTTCTGTAACACCCGGGTGGGTCTTACACGAATCGTACGAGAGATGCTGAAATGCTGATGGTACAGCTACTGAAACTGGGTTCTGTTTGTAGACAAGGTCATGCTGTGTCTACATGAGAGGGTAATGCTGTACAGTAACAAGGTAATGCTGGCTAATGACGGGGTAATGCTGTATAGTAACAGGGTAACGCTGGCTAATGATGGGGTTAATGCTGTACCATGACGGGTTAATACTGTACCATGATGGGTTAATGCTGCACGATGGTGGGTTAATACTGTACCATGACGGGTTAATGCTGTACCATGATGGGTAATACTGTACCGTGACGGAATAATGCTGTACGATGGTGGGTTAATACAGGTCATACAAAGGTCCCGACATTAGACTAAGCGAGGCGCCTCCCCTGCAGGTCACCACCCTACCTACAGGTCTACGACGACCTGCCCTCCAGGGAGCAGGGTACGGGGAAAACCAAAAATTCAACCCCTTCCCCTTCCACTCCTCCTCCTCCCCTGGCAAGCTAAGGTTACCTACCACCACCCACCCACCAGCAGCTTGGTGAGAGAGAGAGAGAGAGAGAGAGAGAGAGAGAGAGAGAGAGAGAGAGAGAGAGAGAGAGAGAGAGCACCTCCCCACCCGCGACCCCCTGATGAGCTCGCGTTATGCCAACAATAACAGAAAGATTACGTGGCCAGAAGTGGTTATGGCGCCATCCCTCACAACACCCCCCCCCCCCCGCACCCCACCCCACGCCCCTGGGGAGAGGAGGGGGGGAGGTTTGGGGTGGGGGAGGGGAAGGAAGGGGGTGTATCCCCCCCCACCTACCGCCTCCTGGTGATGGACGGTGGGAGAGAGAGAGGGAAGGGGGACGTCGGCGAGGGAGTGTACCCCCATCTCCTCTCCCTTCCTCCCCCTCCCACTCCCCAACTTCTTTGTGGGCTGGGAAGGGGGTTGGGAGTGGGGGATGGAAGAAGGGGGGGGGGGGGGTAGAGACAAGCCGCTGTCTCTGAGACAACATGTCTGGAGAACAGACATCTATGTCTGTGTGTCTTTCTTTCTCTTTTTCTCTCTATTTGTCGCCTCTCTCTCTCTCTCTCTCTCTCTCTCTCTCTCTCTCTCTCTCTCTCTCTCTCTCTCTCTCTCTCCCTCTCTCTCTCTCTCTCTCTCTCTCTCCTTACCCATCCATCTCACCACCGACCTAACCACCCGGGTTATCTCTTCATCCCTCGCATCGCCCTACGAGGCAGTCCATCGCCCCCCAACGGGAAGGCAGGAACTCCGCCGGGTCTGTGCCTGGTCAAATCTCCCTGGCCGAAGCCACTGAGGTGGTGCATTGATACCCTCCTGACGGAGGACGACCCGTCACTCTCCTCACTGGGGTTAACACTCATTAATTTCCCTGCTGGTGAAGGAGGAGGAGGAGGAGGAGGAGGCACAGACACAGTTCGGCCAGACTCTAAAATACGATCCAATTATAAGGTCGAGACATCTTCCCCCTCCAAGGACGGGTGTGTGTGTGTGTGTGGGTGTGTGTATGTGTGGGTTGGGTGATCTGAGGAGCTGCTGCTGCTGCTTCCTGTAGTTTCTGTGTGATCGTCCGGCACACGAAGATTGACCGTTATGATGACGCCTCACTCCTCCTCCTCCCTCCTCCTCCTCCTTCTTCTCTCCCAGTAGAGCCAGACTTTAGAATCCTCTTCCATTTCTTCCTTGTAACCCTTCCACCTTTAAGAGTTGCCTGTACAGGCATCAGAGCAGCTTGAATTTAATCTCAGTTGGATCAGTTGTTTTTTTTCCCCAAAAACTTCAATTAAACCTTATTTTTTTCTCTATGTAAGATGGTCTTAACTGCGCAGGGCTTCTGCCCATATCATGTCGGGCGCAATACACTGAAGGAAGCTAATATCATATGTGGAATATATATATATATATATATATATATATATATATATATATATATATATATATATATATATATATACATATATATTGGAAAGGATCACAATTTTGCGCGTGATCAAGATATTCCTATGAGTCCACGGGGAAATGAAACACGATAAGTTCCCAAGTGCACTTTCGTGTAATAATCACATCATCAGGGGAGACACAAGAGACAAATATAACAGTCAGTCTATATACATCGAAGATATATATATATATATATATATATATATATATATATATATATATATATATATATATATATATATATATATATGCTCGTGCTCGGGGGTTGACCAAAGAGAATGGGATGAAGGAGGTAGGGAGCGAGGGGGGGACACGGGGACGGGATGGGATGGGACGCGAGAGCAAGTCCTTGTGGGACGACTCGTCCATTACTAGATGCTGTGTTCTTTGTCCCGTGCCGCTGTGTGTGTGTGTGTGTGTGCGAGAGAGAGAGAGAGAGAGAGAGAGAGAGAGAGAGAGAGAGAGAGAGAGAGAGAGAGAGAGAGAGAGAGAGAGAGAGTATAATAATAAGACACACACACAGGCGTGCAGCAGGCACGGGGCAGGTAAAGACAGACAGGTTCGGACGCATATCACGGAGGACCGACAGGAGACACGTGTCTCAAAACGTGAAATGCCATTAAGACAGACCAGAAATATGAGAGCAGCTCTCATTACACGAGAGAGAGAGAGAGAGAGAGAGAGAGAGAGAGAGAGAGAGAGAGAGAGAGAGAGAGAGAGAGAGAGAGAGAGAGAGAGACCAAAGGCTTCTTCTCTTTCCTGGGAACACAACGAGCGGAGGGGGACTTCTAGCCTCATTCAACGAAGGGGACTAAGGAGTGGAGTCAGTGGGAGGGACTGGGGAGTGGAGTCACTTGGAGGGAGTGGGGAGTGGAGTCAGTGGGAGGAATTGGGGAGTGGAGTCAGTGGCATCACATATAACGCATCACATAAGTGGCATCACATATAAGGCATCACATAAGTGGCATCACATATAACGCATCACATAAGTGGCATCACTTATAACGCATCACATAAGTGGCATCACATAGAACGCGTCACATAAGTGGCATCACATAGAACGCGTCACATTAACAGCATCACATACTCCCTTGATGACCAGCTCCGGGGCCTCTCCTCTCCCACTGAACACGTGTCTCTCTCCCTTTCTCTCACTGTCTGCTCCCAACCTCTCCTTCCTCCCCTCCCATTTCTCTCCCCATTCCCTTCCTCCCCTCCCCCCCTCTCACTAGTCACCTGTACGGGGGGTACATATATATATACGATCCTCTCCCCTCTCCCTCCCTCTCCCTCTCTCTCCCTCCCGTTCCCCTCTCCCCTCTCCCCCTCTCTCTCTCCCCTCTCCCCTCTCCACTTAAGGACTTAATAGAGGATAATGTCGGTGCTTGATTGGCCAAAGGGTTTGTGGCTCGCCTCCTGACCCCGAGGCCGAGCACTGGATAGCCCTCTGGGGGTGAGGGGAACCGGGGGTGAGGGGAGAGAGGGGAAGGAGGTTAAGACTGATGGGTGGGGAGCGGGAGATGAGGGGAAACAGAGCGAGGGAGATGATGCACACACACACACACACACACACACACACACACACACACATTTATATATATATATATATATATATATATATATATATATATATATATATATATATATATATATATATATATCGCACCGTACACGCTACCCAGCGTACGTTTTCTAAAATCCTAAGATTACCAAAAAACGAAAACGAAAAAAAAACCCACATTAAACCCTTCCAGGTAATAGGGAGAGCCAATTAGAAATTGCCACTAACGACCCGAATGCTGGTAGTTCCCAGGGTCGTACTACCGGTGCAGGCAAGGAGGTCAACCCGGCTTAACCACTAGTTAAAGGTAATAAGTGGGAGAGCAGCCAGCTACAGATGGTGCTCTACCCACTGCTACAGATGGTGTTCTACCCACTGCTACAGATGGTGCTGCTACAGATGGTGCTCTATCCACTGCTACAGATGGTGCTGCTACAGATGGTGCTCTACCCACTGCTACAGATGGTGCTGCTACAGATGGTGCTCTACCCACTGCTACAGATGGTGCTGCTACAGATGGTGCTCTACCCACTGCTACAGATGGTGCTCTATCCACTGCTACAGATGGTGCTGCTACAGATGGTGCTCTACCCACTGCTACAGATGGTGCTCTATCCACTGCTACAGATGGTGCTGCTACAGATGGTGCTCTACCTACTGCTACAGATGGTGCTCTACCCACTGCTACAGATGGTGCTCTATCCACTGCTACAGATGGTGCTGCTACAGATGGTGCCCTACCTACCCCTTAGAAAAAGGCACTTAAAGAAGAAGAAAAAAATGAAATGAAAATAAATAAATAATTTATACTTAAGAAAAAAAGAGAAAAGTTTAAAAAAAGCAAAAAAAAAAGAAAAAAAAAACGAAAAATATTGAAACGCTGATTTCCAAGTCTCGGGAAAAGTTGGTTGTATTGATCAGGAAAATTTTCCGTGTAGGATTTTCTTATCTGTGACTCTTTCCCATTTCCCGTATTCTTTCGTCCTCTTCTTGTTCCGTCTCTCCTCTCTGTCTATCTGTCCGCCTGTCTGTTTGTCTCTTTTTTTTTCGTTCTCTCTGTCTCTCTCACCGTCTATCTGGGACTCAGCATCTCATTTTGTCTCTCTCTCTCTCTCTCTCTCTCTCTCTCTCTCTCTCTCTCTCTCTCTCTCTCTCTCTCTCATTTTCTCTCTCTGTCTGTCTCTTTTCCCGCGTTTCTCTCACTACATTCAACCTCCTTACCTCCCTCCTCTCCCTCCCCACACAAAACCATAGTATGACACACTTGAAACACAAACACAAAATCAAAAACCACCATGAAACACAAGACCAGAAACACAAGCAAGACCCTTACATAGGTTCATAGTGGACCTCTGCAACAGTAGGTGTTGCTCTCGAGTGGTGGATGGAAAACAGTTTCGCCACTGTGTTGCCATCTGAGGAAAACATGAGAGATAAATGATGAAAGCGTGTTGCACGTCTGGCAACGACAGGTTCCTTGGCTTGTTCTGGGAACGACAGATGTCAGCCACGAACGACTGGTTCAGGGGGGACGACAGTTGCTAACGAGAAACGACCGAGTTCTGGCCAAGAGACGACTGGGTTGCTGGTCTAAAAACGACTGGATTTTGGCCAAGAGACGACTAGGCCGCTGGTCCAAGGACGACTAAGTTCTGGCCAAGACACGACTTGAGATCGCTGGGCGAGGAACAGTTGCGATGATGTACTCCTCCATGAACCATGACCTCTGAGAGACCCACTCTGTCCCACTCCCTCAGTTTTAGGCCTTCTATAACTTCCCAAGAAGCCAGACCCCTCACACTTAACACTGCAAGACTCCCCTCCTCTTCCCGAGAGACTCACACACGAAACAGATCCTCTGCCAAGCTGTCAAGCTTTGGTTTAAGTTTCAAGATGGAGCGATACGAAACATACAGAAGGTCTCTGTAGAGTCTATGGTCAGTTTCTGTATCGTTGGGGGACTTGAAGTAATCCCTGTGGTTCTACATCTTGACCAGGACGTGTTGCAGGCTGGTACTAGAGGAAGAAATGACCTCTTGCTCCCAAGAGGACCAGGAACGACTCGTCCAATCGCTAGAGATTCTGACCAACTGCGTCTACTTCACCAGTTCAACAGGAAAACATGTTAAGACGAAAACGTAAAAGAAGAAGCCAGTACCTCCGTTATCATAACCTTGATACGCAGTCGTACAAGTAAGACATATCCAAGCAACGTATCCACTTCCATCTTAAGGCAAAACACGAGACAAACCCCGTGTTAAAAAAATATATATATACCACAAACATGTACGTCATCTGGCAAGATGACGAGTCACAAGGGGTGGTGGGTTGGGGGGCGCCCTCCATCTCACCTACAAGGAACGAGGGGCTTGTCGTCCGTCCAATACCCCGACGTCTCCCTCCATGAGCAACAAGCCATGTCTCCCGAACAACGAGGAGGACGGCACAGCTCACATTCGCCTCCTCCTCCTCCTCCTCCTCCCTCCTCCCTCCCTGCTCACCACACACCCCAGCTCACACCGCTGGTTTAACATCCAGACAACTTGTTCCAATACCCGGGTTGGGGTGGGTTGAGGGGGACGACACGCCGTCGCTAGCGGCGACCACGGACCCGCACGTTATTTATTCACAGGAAATCCAATATGAGCCGAGAGGAGGATTTCAAGGGGGTCCGTGTATTTTTTTTTTTTTGGAGAAAGTCTGACGTTTATTCGAAAGTGACAAAACACGTTTTGAGGAGGAGGAGGAGGAGGAGGAGGAGGGGGAGAAGGACGCCAGGGTAGTGAAGGTGGCCATCATCATGTTCTTCTTCCACACCGAGAACGGTTTAAGGGTTGTCGATGGAGCTCCTGTTGGGTCGTATACTCCAGCGGGGAGCGGGACTCGTGGTGCCCCGGGAGTGGCAGAGAAACAAACCTGTTGCGCCGGAGGAGGTGAAGAATGTCCCCCACGAAAGCTGCTACAGATGAGGGAGAATCGGTCTGTCGTAGAGGGCGAGGGGGGGGGGCGGTCGACGGATTACGTCTTCCTCTGTGGCTGGCTGGCGGCTAACCATCTGTCTTTCCAGGACAGCTTTCCAGCGACGCCCCTGACGTGGCAGCTAAGTGTCTGTCCTTCCAGGAGACATTTCCAGCGATGACGCCCGCCCCCCCTATGGGAAGCATCTACATTGGATCTTTAAGAACTGGAGATCGGATGGAATGGGCCACGTAAAGTTTTGGAAGCTAGAGGACATTATCCATAGACCAGGCCATAGAGGCGGGCGTGACGTGAAGGCTAGAGGACTCGAGGGTAATTAAACAGGACTCGAAATTGCATGGGAATATTGTCATTGTGATTTTAGACCAACGTTTTGGGAGAGGTTCAGAAGAAACCTGAACCAAACTGGTCACGAGAGGAGGGAGGGAGGGAGGTTATCATCTACGTGAACGCATTCAACCTCAGTAATCATCCCCTAATGACAGATGATAGAATCTCACATTCATCACCTGATGATCAAATCCCATAGTTACCCCCCTTGTTAGACCTCCATATCATCACTCCATAGCGTCGCATAGTCGTCACGTCATCGATAAAACCCCGTAATCATCACATGAGTGAATCCCACTGTGTCATCACATGATAAAACCTCAGAGCTATGACTTTGTAAAATCCCACCCTCTCATCAGCTACTGAGAGAGTCACTGGTACAAACAAATACTTCCCCTACACCTGGCTGCCAAGACCCAAACATAAACCGAGTAAAATTCACAGGGATAGATAACCCTCGCACCCGGACACCACTGAAAACATCTTAGACTGCAAATGTCGACCTTGCTGGGGTACCTCGGGCGTCGGAGACAGAGACACATCACGAGTGGTGTAAGTTATCCACATGATAATAGGTCACTAGTTGCAGTCTGTGAGTGTCGGAAGTAGCTGGCTGGCTGGCTGCCTTGGGTGGGTGCATACGTTCGGTGTCACCTGCGGTGGGGGTAAAAGGATCTCGGACCTGGGGAAGGGAGGGAGGAGAAAGAGTGTGTAAGCGAAATGCATTCCTGACTCTGGTATGATCACTGTAAACATCATGGGGCTGGGAGTGGATGCGAGATCGTAAATGTCAGTCGCTTCAAGAGTGAGGGAGGAGGAAGGGGGGGACGATGAAGTACTCTCTGGCCCCGTTCCTCATGACACGTGTTGCTCCACAATATAAATAAAGACGAGACTAGAAAGAAGCCACAAGCGTAGACATCATCACTCAAACCATTGTTCGAACCACGGTTCGCCTTTTCGTTTCCTTCCCCGCGCTAATTTGAGGCTTGGGAAGGTCGCTGCAGGATAGATCACATGGGACGCCAGCAGCAAGATGGAGAGATAGTCTGTGGTCTCCTTCATATGAGTCGTCGTCTTAAGCGGCAGAGGTGGAGAGGGGCGGTGTACACGACATCATCTCCCTGCATATCTCTCTCTGTGTTACCTCAGCAGCGAGGGCTCGTGTCGTGTGTCTGCGTCAACCGACGAGGACAAAGAGAACAGGTGAGCCACCCAGACTGCGAAACTATTTCATCACGATCGTAAGGCTATAAAACAGGAATTCTTCGCCGGGTTGGAAGCAACAATAATGTGTCGCCTGCCAGTTCTCCCAGAGCGGTCGTTTTACATTCCCCCCCCCCTCCCCCCACCCAATGTAGGAGAATCCGGGCCAGAGATAAAGAACTAGAATCGAGGAAATGCCATTTGATCTCGTGTGGTTTCGAGAGATAGCAGTCGTCTCGCTGACGTCAAGCAATATCTTGTGGGGGGAGGGGGTGTCTCTCTGATATGCAAAACTCTCTGCGCTTGTTTTGAGCGGCGTCTACCCCGTGCCCTGTGCAATCGGACGGACAACGATCGCCTATAATGCCGACCCCGTGTGAGGGACCTGCTGCACAAAAGCTTAAAATTCGGCGACTGTCAAAGCGCCTTTGCGCCAAAGTCCTGGCGGATCCGTCGGCAAAGGCTGGTGCCCCCCCAAGTAGGTATACACAATTCCGTAGTTGGCTGCTGGAATTCAGGCTCTTCCTCCTTAATCAGAGTTGTCAGGGAATTAAACTTTGCAACCCCCCTGTGCTCTGGCGAGTCCCTCTCCACACACACACACACACACCTCCCCACCACCACCAACCCCAAGCTCAAGTCCCTCCCTCCCTCCTTCCCTCACCTCTTAGCTCAAGTCTTTGGTGTCTGCTTCAGACAACGGTGACGATCGTGTTGGGTAGTACTGTTGTCAAGTCACCTGGGAAAGTAATCCGTCTCTGCTGCTGCTGCTGTCTCGCTGCAGCAGCAGCAGCAGCTGCTGTTGTCTCTGGTGCAGCTGCTGTTACCGCTGTTGCTTCAAGTCTGCTGCTGCTGCTGCTGGGGAGACACAGCTCGCCTGTAACCACACATTCGTCCTGATAAATTCTGACGAGAGACTCTCTGTTCTTTTGAAGATCTGAGTTTCCTCTGTGTGTGAGAGAAGGAGAGAGAAGGAGAGACACACACACACACACAAGTTGTGGGCTTCGGGAGTCGCATCAAAGTTGCTGCCTCGTTGCTCTACATACTCGACTGACTCAACCCTCAAAGTTTAGAGGCTGGGAGTCATCACTGTGACCAGAGGCGTCAGTCACACACACACACACACACACACACACACACACACAGACGCTCGTGTCTACGACACCCTGTCACAGTTGAAAGGATTAATGATATTTCTTTGAGGGGAGGCGAGCGAGAGAACGAGAACCTTCACCTCTTTCGAGCGAATCATTCTTCGGGTTTTCCCTTGCTTGTTATCCTCGCCGTGGGTGACTTATGATCGACCTCTGTGGCCCAGGCGTCGAGACGATCTTCAAACGCTTCGCGCGCGATCTCCTTCTGTCCGACTCGCTGCGGATGGCCTCTGGTGCGACACACTTGAGATCCGGAATATTTGTTCGAACGACGTCGGTCTGTGATATAGGTTGGTCCCCTCCACCCCCCCCCCCTCTCTCTCTCTCTCTCTCTCTCTCTCTCTCTCTCTCTCTCTCTGCGCATACACCACTTCACAAACACCACCTTCTCAGTGTACACATGAATCGGTACGAACACCCTGCATGGTGAAGTACAGACTCGCCTGGGTCGGGGTACCGAACACTGACCTACAATAGAGCAGGTATGTGGGCCTTACGTCGCCTGGCCCGGGGACCGAACAGGTGTGTGTGTGTGTGTGTGTGTGTGTGTGTGTGTGTGTGTGTGTGTGTGTGAGTCCGGAGCTTCAGAAGCCTCGGGCGCGGGCCACATCATCGACGAACTATGGGTCGAATCTACGAACACCTTCGCCAACCTGAACCCTGGCGTGGGCGAGCACCATGGACTGAGGTCACGTAAACTTTTTTGGAGGGTACTTTTGAAGGCCTGTGATGTGGGGGAGGAGGTCAGAGAGAGAGAGAGAGAGAGAGAGAGAGAGAGAGAGAGAGAGAGAGAGAGAGAGGAACGTAGGACTAATTTTGGAGGCTGCCTGGTGGACGTTCTCAAAGCAAGGGGGGTTTGCAGTCATCATCAGCTCGTAATGGGTGATGTGATGGTGTTAGAAAATGGCTGACTGACCGAACATGATATCATAGACGGTCCTCTCCATACTGTCTCCACTACACACACACACACACACACACACACACACACACACACACACACACACACACACACAGAAGACGTGGCAACACGTGTAAAACTCATTCCCCGTAAGGTACACATAGTAATCACACACAGACACAGACACACACTACACACACACACACACACACACACACACACACACACACCAGTCTCCAGCGTTCCCCAGGCTTGCCTGGTGCAGACGAAGCAATAAGAAAATATGAGAAATAATGTTTTTCCTCAGGGCTTGGGGGGCGGCTGGGGCTGGGGCTTGTGGGGGCTGGGGCCAAGATTTGTGCCTTTGCCTTAATAGTACAGATGAAAACATAATTTTGCTAAGAGTCTTGTATAGCCTGGAGTAAAAAGGGCGTAACGGCACTTGCCACGATCAGTTAACGTAAAGGATGAACACGACAGGCCAGGAAGGGAGGAGGAGGAGGAGGAGGAGGAGGAGGAGGAAGAAGAGGAAGGGGAAGAAGAAGAAGAAGAAGAAGAAAGGACCCAACGGTCTGTTGCTGTTTGAGTTTCTAGGAAGAAGAAGAAGAAGAAGAAGAAGAAGAAGAAGAAGAAGAAGAAGAAGAAGAAGAGAGGAGGAGGAGGAGGAGGAGGAAGAGGAGAGACAAGGTCAGAATTCCTCGGACCTAGCCCTCTAGCTCCCTAGCCTCCTAGCTCCCTAGCCCCCTAGCTCCCCCTAGCGCCGCGTTAGAGTGAGGCTATGGAATGCCTCTTCCCCTCTCTCGTAAATTCATTCAATCTAAACAAACAGACAAACACGGAGCCAATCACCGTGTCTACACACGGCCAGTAAACCAAGGGAAACCAGCGTGTGTACTGCTCTACACACGGCCAGTAAACCAAGGGAAACCAACATCCGCGTGGCTCTGTACACAGGCGGTAAACTAAGGTAAACCCACGTGCGCATTGGTCTACACACAGCCGATAAACTAAGGGAAACCAAAGTCCGCATTGCTCTACACATAACAGGTAAACTAAGGTAAACCCACGTGCACAGTTTAATGCTGTATCAACAACATGATATAAAATTTTTGATACAGCAGGAGACATGACACAGGGGCAGTCGGTAACACGTTGACGGGAAAGGTGAAAAAAAAAGAAGAAATGATGGAAAGAGATACAACATTATCGAAATTCCTGTGAGTTCCTAATGTGCTTGTCGACCCAACCGTAGAGAGAGGAAAGTTTACAGGAAAAGACGAGTGAAGGAAGAGTCTGCCACTGCCTTGCTGTGTGAGGGGAAGAAACACGTCCTCACGACCAATCCTCGAGTACATGGCCTCCACACAGAAACTACGGGAAGCAACAGAAGTCAGTCGCGTTACGCGAGAGTCCAGGGAGAGATGCGGACACCTTACGGGAACAGTGGCCTTAGATACCCATCGAACAGAGGGATGAAAGCAACATTACCTTGGATGGAAGGGGATGATTGAAGAGAGGTGATTGAAGGAGATTGAATAATCAGGAAGGTCCTTGATTCCACTTTAGCTCAAAAGGGAAATAAAAGAGAATCCAACTTAGATATATGAACAAGGATCCATTATGAGGCAAATGAGGGCCCTTTAAATGTGGAATGACTGCTTTAAAAGATAATACGAAAAGATAGCTGCAGTATCTACCTGTATATATATACCGCCCTTAGCATACACGAAGTAGTGTTTGAGATGTTCATTATGTTGGACAGATGGCTTGTGGAAAACATAGGCACATCTCACACGTTCATGTTCTTGCAAGGCTGCATTGTAATTTTAGAATATGATAATCAGGTAAGATAAAAGACTTTAAAAAGAGAGGTGTATGTAGATATTAAGTACTGGCAGTGTTGAATGTAGCCAGACTGGTAGAGATGTTGATGTTCTATCATCACTATGAATGGCTGTACTGATGACTTATCATCACTATGGATCAATGTACTGATGCCGTATCATCACTATGAACGCCTGTATTGATGCCATAGCATCGCTATGAATGACTGTACTGGTGTCATATCATCACTATGGATCAATGTGCTGATGCCGCTGCATCAACACCATGAATAATAAGTGTAGTGACCCAATATCTTCACTATCAGTTACTGAATGTATTGATGCCTCATTGAAAACTGTAAGTGATACATGCGTTGATGCCGTAATCACCAGCTTCTGGCTCCGTGATTACAGCAGCCCGGGTGAGCGTCGCTCAGAGATCCCGAGGACGGACGCGGGAGAAGAGTGTTAAGCCACGGAAGGGGACGGAGCCGGCCCATGGTAGAGAATCATGGGAGAAGTCACTGTGTGGGAGAACCTTGTGGATGAGACGAGTCAACGTCACATCGCCTTTATCTTGCCTCATGCTACATTAACTTAGGGGCCTGGCTGGCACACTCTCCCTCACCCCTCTCACTACTACTCTCACATCTCCACCTGACTCTCCCACTCTCACCTCTTCCTTCCATCACCATCCGTTCCTCCCTCCCCATACCATCACCATCCCTCTCTTTCTTCACCCTTCCTCTCTTTTTCCTTTACCCTCTCTCTCTCTCTCTCTCTCTCTCTCTCTCTCTCTCTCTCTCTCTCTCTCTCTCTTCCTTCTGTCTCTTCTTCCACCTCCCTTTCTTCCCCCTTCACACTCCTTCCCCTCTCGTTTGACCCTACGTACACAATCCACAACAGCCCAACTACCCTTTCTCTTCCAGACCGTATGACTCTCCCTCTCTCCCTCCCTTTGTTAGGCGCCGGAGCGCTGGGCCGCTGGGCCCGGAGATGGCCTTACTTATACAGAAGCCAGTGGCAGGAGCAAAGGCTGGAGTAGTAGTAGTAGTAGTAGTAGTAGTAGTAGTAGTAGTAGTAGTAGTAGTAGTAGTAGTAGTAATAGTTGCAGTAGCAGCAGCAGTAATAGTAGCAGTATTAGTCGTAGTAGTAGTAGTCGTAGTAGTAGTAGTAGTAGTAGTAGTAGTAGTAGTCGTAGTAGTAGTAGTAGTAGTAGTAGTCGTAGTAGTAGTAGTAGTAACAACGACAGTGCAGCGAAAGTAGCAACAATAAAAGACATTGCTGTGCCAGTAGCAGTAACACCAGCAGCAAAAAAAAAGAGAGAAAAGTAGCAGTAGCAATGTCAGATCACAAGAAGTAGCAGCTGTAGCAGTTGGCATCCGTAGCATCCAGACCAGGAGCAAGTAACAGCATCAGTGACACTGGTACAGCAGCTTTGGCAGATCTCCTGGCAATATGTCATACTCTCTCTCTCTCTCTCTCTCTCTCTCTCTCTCTCTCTCTCTCTCTCTCTCTCTCTCTCTCTCTCTCTCTCTTTAAGCTCCTGAAGTTTTTGAGCCGAGAGAGAGAGAGAGAGAGAGAGAGAGAGAGAGAGAGAGAGAGAGAGAGAGAGAGAGAGAGACAAAAGAGGAAATGACAGAGATGTTTAAACGTCTTAAAGTGGCTCACACACACACACACACACACACACACACACACACACACACACACACACACACACGCACACACACACGCACACACACACACACACACACACAGCTCTGGTGCTGGCCAGCTCAGGTGTGTTGGGAGGTGGTAGTGGAATGGGGGAAGGGGGGAGGGGGGAAGGGGGAGGGTTTAAAAGTCGAGGAGGGGGGAGGTGGGAGAAGTGAAGGAAAGGAGGGATGGGATAGGAGATGGGTGGGTTGCAGGAAATGGGAAGGCGATATTTCTTCTGTCCTCCTTTCCCCCTAAGTTATCTTTTCCCCCTCTTAACCCTCCTACCACCCACCACAGCCCCCATCTTCGATCTCAGGGAGGGGTTGGTTAAGGGGAGATGGGGGAGTAAAGCGGTGGTGGTGGTGTTGGAGGTGTTTCCACCCCCTTCCCTCCCCTATCTCCTTAACTCCATCCCTTTCCCCTTACCTCCCTTTCTCTCTCCTCCTCCTCTAGCCCCCACCTTTCCCCCTTGCCACTACCACCACCACCACCACATCCTCCTCCTCTTCCTCCTCCTCCTCCTCCCCCTTTTTCCCTTACCTCCCTTTCTTCCCCTTCCCTCCCTAACCCCCTGCCTCCTCCCCTTCCCTCCCTAACCCCTTGCCTCCTCCCCTTCCCTCCCTAGCCCCTGCCTCCTCCCCTCCCTCCCTAGCCCCATGCCTCCTCCTCCCTTCCCTCCCTAGCCCCTTGCCTCCTCCTCCCCTTCCTTCATAGCCCCCTCCTTCCTCCTCCTCCCATCTCCTCCTCCTCCTCCTCCTCCAAGATAAAGCACGCAGCTTCACATCTCGCCTCGCTGGACGAACAGATTTTATGGAAGATTTTTTTTTTTTTTTTCTCTTTTTTTTTGCGATTTTTCCTTATCTTTTTTTTTGTGTGTTTCCTTCTCTCCCCCCCCCCCCCCCCCCCGGGTAAGCTTTTGTTGTTGCTGTTGTTGTCCACCGAGAAGACATTTACAAAAGCAGGGACTTTTATTTTTTTTGTACTGTTACCTGAACGGCTGTATTTGTTTATTTTTTTTGTTTATTTTCTTTCACCCCTTACTGTTCTTAGTACGATTCTGTTTGTGAATAAAAAAAAATTAAGAGAGAGAGAGAGAGAGAGAGAGAGAGAGAGAGAGAGAGAGAGAGAGAGAGAGAGAGAGAAAGAAAAGAATGCGGACGTTACGTGTGTTTACAGAAAGATAAGAAGAAAATAGAAAAAAAACCCAGAAAGAGGAGACATGCGACAGCAGCCGGCACACCAGTGGTGAGCAACAGACCTTCTTGAACAATAGCAGACCCGGCGAAAACCATGTCAGGGGGGAGGGGAGGTGGGGGGGGGGGCGGGGACGTAAATCCACGTACCTCACCCCCACCACCACCCTCCTCCCCCCCCCCCCTACCACCACCGCGGTACATATACCCTTTCATGGTAGCTTCAGTGGTACCTGGTTCGCCCACGGTACGCGTACCATTCCACTGGTACCTTCAGTGGTACTTGGTCCACCCACGGTACGCGTACCATTCCACTGGTACCTTCAGTGGGACCTGGTTCGCCCACGGTACGCGTACCACTCCACTGGTACCTTCAGTGGTACCTGGTTCGCCCACGGTACGCGTACCACTCCACTGGTACCTTCAGTGGTACCTGGTTCGCCCACGGTACGCATACCTGGTACCAATCAAGAGGCACGAGGGCTACCACGGTACGCATACCGTTTCGTTGGTACCATCAGAGGGGTACATGGCGTAGTACCATGGTAGGCGCGTATGCCGTTCCACTGGTACCATTCAGTGCGGTACAAGGGGCGTACCAAGGTACGCGCGTAGCATTTCAGGGCACATGGCCAATACATCAGAGACGCCACGCTTCTCCGAGAAGAGAGAGCGACCCCTTAGCCTTCGACGATGGAGAGAGAGAGAGAAAGAGAGAGAGAGAGAGAGAGAGAGAGAGAGAGAGAGAGAGAGAGAGAGAGAGAGAGAGAGAGTCCCTCAGAGTAGGCTATGAAACGCCTTGATCCTGTAATGGTTTAAGAGTCCTGGTTCCACGAACGACACACACACACACACACACACACACACACACACACAGCGGAATTTGGCGAGTACACGAGAGCGCGCAATTATAGAGATATACACGAAAGCGCTGAATTATAGACGTGCAAATATTAGGACGTGGAAACGAGAGATTATCATTTGATGTCTGAAATGATTGGATAAGAACCAGGCAGAGGGGGTGTGGGTTTTTTTTTTCTTTTTCTTCCTGCAAATACGTTTCATGGTCATTGTGGTGGACTTAAGACGACTCTCTCTCTCTCTCTCTCTCTCTCTCTCTCTCTCTCTCTCTCTCTCTCTCTCTCTCTCTCTCTCTCTCTCTCCTTCTGTCAAAATGTCGTTTGGCTCTTATCTCTTATCTGGTCATCGGTATCGGTTTAAGTAAAAGATAGTCTCTCTCTCTCCTCCTCTTCCTCTTTCGAGAGGGAGGGAGGGAGTGGAGGGAGGGAGGGAGGGAGGGAGGGAGGGAGGGAAGGAAGGGAGGGAGGGAGGGAAGGAAGGAAGGGAGGGAGGGAAGGAAGGAAGGGAGGTAGGGAGGGAAGGGAGGGAAGGAAGGGAAACTGGCTATAGTGATATCAAGGTCTTAAAGACGTCAGAGTTGATAGGGGTAGAGGGACGTGTCTGGTGATGTGACTGTGTGTCTGTGTGTGTGTCAGTGTGTGTGTGTGTGTGTGTGTGTGTGTGTGTGTGTGTGTGTGTGTGGTGTGTGTGTCTGGGGGCGGCCGGGCAGCGCGCGTCAACTCGCCTCTGCCTAGATGAGATCGTGTGACATCGAGGCACACACACACACACACACACAGTGTGTTGTTGTGCTGACTCGTTCACATCCACCAGACACCCGCTCGGCGCTGTGGTGGTGGGAGTGGGGAAATGTTATCAGGGTATCAAGGACTGTATGTACTGTGGCTCTCTCTCTCTCTCTCTCTCTCTCTCTCTCTCTCTCTCTCTCTCTCTCTCTCTCTCTGCATCTCAGCGGTTGACAAGTTTACCCCTCCTTGGTCTATTTTGCTCTGTCTTTTGCCTTTGCCTCACACACACGCGGGTTACTGGCATTCAGTCGACACACACACTCACACACATATACGTGTTTCTTAAGTAGCGATCTAACTCACTCCCTGTGCTGCAGAAAAGTCTGCTGATGAGAAAAATGAGAGAGAGGAGAGAGAGAGAGAGAGAGAGAGAGAGAGAGAGAGAGAGAGAGAGAGAGAGAGAGAGAGAGAGAGACCCAGACAGAATAATATGGCCTCCCTCCTCCTCCTACCTCTTCCTCCTCCTCCTCCTCCTCCCCCTCCTCCTCCTCCCTCCTCCTCCTCCTCCCTCCTCCTCCTCCTCCTCCTCCTCCTCCTCCTCCTACTCCTTCTCTTCCTCATCCTCCTCCTCCCTCCTCCACCCTCCTCCTCCTCCTCCCTTGCGAATAAATCCGGGCGGACTTAAATCTGCGGCGCCTCTCCCGTGAGCTGCCTCTCACAGGCTCTGTAATTAAGGGGCCAGCTTGCGGCAGCCAGTTGGAGGGGGGGGAGGGGGGTTGGGAAATGGGTGGCAGGAGGTGAGGGGTGAGGGTAAGAGGGTAAAGGGGGTAAGGTTGTTATAACTTGCCACAGAAATTTTTTTTTCCCCCCTTCCAAGACTTCGAGATCAAATTTTTGACGTGCGAGTGGCAACCAATGCGCCCCTCCCCCCCAAAAAAAAATCTACTTGTGAGAGAATGGGATGGGGAATGGGATGTGGGAAATGGGATGTGGGAAATGGGATGGGATGGGGGGTTGGGATGGTGTAAGGTGGGGATGGGAGGATTATCCCCCACGCTCTCTTGGACGACGTCCTTACATAGGGCCTACACAGGATCTCGCCAAGGATGCTGTAGAGAGTCCTTCACGCACCTTGCGTACTGGAGAGAGAGAGAGAGAGAGAGAGAGAGAGAGAGAGAGAGAGAGAGAGAGAGAGAGAGAGAGAGAGAGAGAAGAGGAAGAGGAAGAGGAAGAGGAAGAAGAAGAAGGAGAAGAGAGAGAGAGAGAGAGAGAGAGAGAGAGAGAGAGAGAGAGAGAGAGAGAGAGAGAGAGAGAGAGAGAGAGAGAGAGGGATAAGATGATGTTGCTTTACGTAGAGTGAGTGCACGAGAGGAAAAGAGCCCACCCTCTTCCTTTACCCCGAGGAAGCCATAAATCTTAAACTAATTCACTTTGAAATGTGTGACATGAACACCATCTCGTTTCCTGGCCTCCCTTGCTGGGGGGGTAGAGACGTGGGCCAGTTGAAGTGGGAGGTCCAGGAGAAACAGGTTTTGGGAGGGGGGGTGGGGTTTGGGTAGGATCTCGAAGGGTGAGGGTGGGTAGGTGGGGTTTGTAAAGTGGCAAGTGTGGGAGGTCTTGAAGGGGGGAAGCTGTAGTGTGAGGGGTGGGTTCTTGAAGGGGAAGGTGTGAGGGCCTTGAAGGTGGAGGTGTAAGGTGGGTGGGGGGTTCTTGAAGAGGGATGTGTCGGTTGTCTTGCAGGGGGGGGAAGTGTGGGTATTCTTGAAGGGGGGAGTTGTGAGGGCTCTTGAAGGGGAAAGTTGTCTGGTTTTGAAGGGGGGACAAGCTGGCGGTAGGAGAGGTATAAAGGCTGATCAGGAAAAAAATAGAATTGAAGGGGAGGAATATTGAGAAGTTACCAAGGAGGAGAGAATACAGATATACTTGACAGGGAGGAGGAAGAGGAGGAGGAAGAAGAAAAAGAAGAGGAAGAGGAAGTGGGAAGATCAAACGACTGTCAAGTCCAGTGGATCAGTTGAGAGGGATGGCCTGAACTGAAGTGGGGAAACCAGTAAGGGTGTTGTTTGGTTGGTTGTTACTGAAGTGTTGGCTGCATGGTTTGATTGGTTGGCTGAGTGATTGGCTGGCTGGTTGGCACGCCAACTGGCAAATGGATCGGTTGAAGCATAGGTTCTTTCACTGACTAATTGACCGATTACTTAATTGGGTCATCAATGAACTGACGGTGAAAACGTCATACAGACAGACAGACGGACAGACTGATGTGTGAGTAGATGGACAGACGGAAGAATAAGACAGAAATACAGACTGCATAGACAGGCATACAGACCCATGGCCACACAGACCAACAGATAAACACACAGACGGACAGATAAAGACACAGATTAACAGACACAACAGGCAATCTAAACAGACTGGCATCAAGGCTAAAAGACATACACATTGATGCACACACACACACACACACACACACACACACACACACACACACATTAGCGAGGAACATCTTGCAACGTGTTCTGCCTCCACAAAAATTCCACACGGAGGACAACATCCAATGGTTCCCTCCCCCACACCCACCCTTGATTGCAGACAAAGGCCACACGGGGTACCCCAAAAAGGCCACAAGGGCTTCTCTCCGGACAGACGCTACGTCTTAAAAGAAGGTAGGGCGGGGGGGTTGAGGAAGTGACCTACACAGCATATACAGAGAGAGAGAGAGAGAGAGAGAGAGAGAGAGAGAGAGAGAGAGAGAGAGAGAGAGAGAGAGAGAGAGAGAGAGAGAGGAATCAGCTGACGCGTATGTCAACATCAGCTGATCGGACCAGTCGACTGACCGAGGGAAATCAGCTCATCATAAACGCCTTTGGTGGTGTTGAGGGGAAGGAATCAGCCGATTAAATGCAACCAAAGGAGTTTGATCCACTGACGTTTGACAAAGCTGAGCGTTATTTATGCACTTGGAACACTTGTATTTTTGTTTTTCTTTGGAGAGTTCATGGAGGTATTGTGTGTTCTTGGAGGGAATTGTCTGTTCTTGGAGGGGGGATTGTGTGGTCTTGGAGGGAATTGTGTGTTCTTGGAGGGAATTGTGTGGTCTTGGAGGGAATTGTGTGTTCTTGGAGGGAATTGTGTGTTCTTGGAGGGAATTGTGTGGTCTTGGAGGGAATTGTGTGTTCTTGGAGGGAATTGTGTGTTCTTGGAGGGAATTGCGTGTGTTCTTGGAGGGAATTGCGTGTGTGGGGCTGGCGGGGCTGGTGGTGGCTTGGCTTTTTGGAGTGAACTATTTGTCTTCCATGTTTGCTGAAGGAGCGATGAGTGCAGTGCCGTAACTCAGCTCGGAAGAGAGTGGCCCAGATGTCGCCAGTAAATAAAGAAAAAAAATTATGAGGGGGGTAAAAAAACAGAAGAGTACATCAGTATAAACAAGAGACAGATGGTGAACGGAGAGGCTGACGTGTGTGTTTACGAAGTAAATATCTTGGGGGGGTGGGTTCCCCCAAAACCTTGGCTAATGTCAACACGGCTCGTACGAGCTAATAGAGAGGAACTTTGTAACACGAATGACATGAGAGTGAGGGAGTGAGGGAGTGAGGGAGTGAGGGGTTTGTTGTTGACGAGATGATGGCCCTTACTACTGTGTACTGACGCCACCACACTAGACGGGTGAGAGGTGTTCAATACGACGACTCTGTGTGTTTTTTTTCAAGGGAAGGGGAGAAGGTCGTGGTGGTTGGGTGAGGGAAACAAGAGTGGTGGTTGGGAGAGGGGAGAGGTGGGGAGTTATAGTGCTCCTGGGGGTAGGGTAAGGGGATGTGGAGGAGGAAGGGAAGGGAAGGAAGGAAGGGGAGGATATAGGAAGGGGGAGGTGGGACGTGGGTGTCCAGGGAAGGAGGTGAAGTGTGAGGGGTCGTGGTGAGGAGGAAGTGGTTGTGGGGGGGGGGGGGTCGCACGGTGGGGGGTTAGGGAACTGAAGAGTCCCGGAAACTTCTATAACTAATTACGACAAAGAAACTCTCGACTCGAGTTTAGCCTGAGGGGGAAAAAAAAGGGACAAAAACACAAACAAACAAACAGACAAACAAACCAGTTTGCTCACAAGAAACGGTAGATTTACTCACTAAAATAAACATGTACACTCGCTGTGTAATTATGATGGCCATGTTATATTCTATAGGTTATCACTCTCATATATGCTATATTCTATATATTATCACTTTTATATATGTTATATTCTCTAACTTATCACTGTTATATATGTTAAGTAATTACCCTGTAACGAGTGTTTAAACCAAATAGTGAAAATTATTTTTCTTTTCTTTTCGCTGTAGACACTAAGATGTTTCTTTACGGTGAGCTGGAGGTAAACCCCAGATGACGTCATACAGAGTGCATCCCCTCCTGATGACGTCATAC
>NC_092289.1:19328277-19348277 GCF_036320965.1 Panulirus ornatus | reverse complement strand
CTCCCTCACATGTCTGCTATTCCCTCTAGCCTCCCTCACATGTCTGTTGCTCCCTCTAGCTTCCCTCACATGTCTGTTGCTCCCTCTAGCCTCCCTCACATGTTTGTTGTTCCCTGTAGCCTCCCTCACATGTCTGCACACTCACGACTCGACCCTCCATCATCCCACATGGCAACGTCTTGACCACCGCTCATCCATCGGCTCCCCAAGGTCCCACACACCTCTCACTCCCCTCCTCCCTCCTCCTCCTCCTCCTCCTCCTCCTCCTCCTCCTCCACCACCAGCCCTCCCCTTCTTGTCATCTCCCTTTCAAACCCCGTTGTCAACTGTCTTACTAAACTACCTCTTAATCTTTCAATGTCCTTCGGTTCAATTTCTCTCCCTCTCTCCCTCACCTCTCTCTCTCTCTCTCACCCCTCCCCCATGTCCCTGGTAACCTTGCCTCCCTCCCTCCCACCACCACAGGGGGGGGGGGGGCGTGTCTCGGGGCCCAGGAAGGCACTCTGTCACGGGTCTGACGTCAGAATCAGCCAGGCAGACTCAAAAAAACCCCCTCCAGAATCCTGAAGACTCATGAAGGGGAGTGTGTGTGTGTGTGTGTGTGTGTGTGTGTCTGTGTGTGTGTGTGTGTGTGTGTGGAGGGGTGAAAAATTCTCGGGTCGTTTTTCGTTATGGTTCTCAATTCAGAACCACCACCTTCCCTTCCTCCCTTCCCTTCCCCCTCCCTTCCTCCTCCTCTTCTCCTCACCCACACACACACACACACACACACACAGAGGCATCCATGTGGCCCTCTGTAGTGGCCACCTTGCGCTTCCCTTTGTTCCACATGGCCCACGTCGTGGCCCCCCTCACCTCACACTTCCCACTGAACCACGGTCGACCCCCAGACATCTCTCTATCTCACAGCGGCCCAGTGTGGCCACCACAGACCCCCCCTCGCCCACTACCCTCCCCTGCGCCAAGCATGGCCCAGGCCATGGCCCCGAGTGGACGGCGGTGGCCAAGAACTGCCGGCCAGACGCTAAAACGCAACAGGGGATGAAAAAGAGAGAGAGAGAGAGAGAGAGAGAGAGAGAGAGAGAGAGAGAGAGAGAGAGAGAGAGAGAGAGAGAGAGAGAGAGAGAGAGAGAGAAGCTTTAATTAAAATGATTATCGTGGGTAGGTGGGTGAGGGGAGGGTAGGGCTGGGGAGGGTTGGGGAGACGGGAGAGCTGATAGCGAGAGAGGACAGTGAGGGAGTGGGGAGAGTGAGAGAGCTGAAGAAATGGAGGAAGGAGGAGGAGGAGGAGGAGAAGGAAATGTGCAGGAAGGAGAGGAATGGCAAGATGTTGTGGGGGTGGGCGTGTGGGGGTATGGGGAGGGGTTCATTTGAGAACGAGGGAGGGGAAGAGAGACAGTAAAGGAATGGTCCCCTTAAAGGACCCACGCTCCCTGAGTGCTGGGGGAGGAGGAGGAGGAGCAGGAGGAGGAAGGATGGGTGTCTTCGACCACGTTTCCTCCCGTCTATCGGACAGACCAGCCAATCCTAAGGTACAGGAGCGGATGACACGTCCTCCTCCTGGGGCATCCTTGAAGCCCTTTTCATCCTGTCTATATGATGGTCTAACCAATCCTGAGGTGTAGGAAGGGGTTCCATATTCTCTTAGACCCTATATGATGGTCTAGCCAATCCTGAGGTGTAAGATGGGGTGCCATATTCTCTTGGACCCTATAGGATGGTCTAGCCAATCCCGAGGGATAGGACGGCGTGGCATAACTTGGTCTTTATCGCAGATATAACTAACCGGCGCCCTAACTTAAGAGGTAAGGTATTCCTCCTCCTTCTCCCTCCCCACCTTGGCGCTCTTTGGCACTGAGGACCAAGTTGATGTAAACTGACAACCTTCATCAAGGCTGAGTGGTTGGCGGGTGCACGGGTGGTGTGGTGGTGATAGTGGTTGATGGGTGGTGGTTGGTGGGTGGTGGTAATGGTGGTAGTGGTGGTGTGGTGGTAGTGGTAGTGGTAGTTGTGGTTGGTGGTGGCTGTTGGTGGTGGTGGTAGTTGGAGGTAGTGGTGGGTGGTACCGGAAGTGGTTGATGACAATATTTTTGGTCTTCGTTGTTACATATTTTTGACTTGTTGCTGAACACGACTTGTCAACCCTTGAGCACGACGGGACGACAATTGAGCACGATGGTACGACCCTTGAACACGAGAATACGACCCTGGAGCACGACGGTACGACCCTTGAGCGTATATTGAAGTGTAAATTATGGCTTATCTGTCATCTTCAGAATAATAGTTCTTATCAGAAGAGCCCTATTAAACACAATTTCTATTCATACTTCTTCTTATCTCGTTCACAGTTTATCAATCCTCTAGTTATGGTAAATTGCACTCCCCCTATTTAAGTCAACTTGGAAAAAAAAAACCTATTTTTTCCTGATCCATTTTACCTCGGAGCAAAAGTTGTTTCATCTTAATCTTATCTCATGCATTATCTCTCAGTGTTCCTATTTTTCCCATTCTATTATCTTCACTTCTCCCATTTTCACAAGTTCTATATCTTTTCCTATTTTCATTTTCCTTTCACTTAATTTTACCTCATATATATCTTCCAGTTCACCTATTTCCACCCCATTTTCATCATCCACGTCACCCATTTCCCTCCCTTATTCCATCAACCAATTCACTTATTTCCCCTATTTCCGTCGAACCCAATTTACCCAATTCCCTACTTTTTAATCACCCAGTTCATTCATTTCCCCCATTTTTTCATCCAGTTCACCTATTTCCCCCCCCACCTTATTTTATCATACTCTTCACCCATCTCCCCCACTTTCTTATTATCCACTCCACCAATTATTTCATCACACACACCCACACACACACACCCACACACACACACACACACCACACCCACACACACACACACACCCACACCCACACACACACACACACACACACCCCTTGCTTTATCTTTCGTACCCAGCCGCACAAGGTATACCTGACCCTCATTTCGTACTCTTTGTGGATGGACAACGTCTAATTTCACCCAGGATTTAACTCGACAACACGAGAGCTGATAAGGAAGACACGTTGTGTGTGTGTGTGTGTGTGTGTGTGTGTGTGTGTGTGTGTGTGTGTGATTTGCATACGTCTTTACGTAAGAACGTAAGAGGGGGACATAAATGCTGGGTAGCGTCACACTCTCTCTCTCTCTTATATCCTCTGAGGTTTGTTGGGGGAGAGAGAGAGAGAGAGAGAGAGAGAGAGAGAGAGAGAGAGAGAGAGAGAGAGAGAGAGAGAGAGAGAGAGAGAGAGAGAGACTGCACCACCACCCTCCTCACCCCACACATTTACCCGTTACGTTGGCTGTCAGCAAAAAAAAAAAAAAAATAACACCTGCTGACAATACGCTCCATTCGAATGTGGAAATCAAACCAAAATTGTTGTTGCGTACGCGCGTTGCACTTTAATTCAGCAATACAAAATACGAAATGTTGAACGACACACACACACACACACACACACCCAAAGCGTAAAACAAAAACAGAGCAACACAATTGCATTCGTTTGTAAGGGAAGACATTTAGATATGTATACATGCCACGGCGGTGTTTGTATATACATGTTTCTGGATCAGCCATGAGTACGTTCATACATATTCATGATGAGGTGCAGTTTTGTGTTGTTGATTTTTCCTGTTAAGCTGGTAGAGAGTGTGTATGTGTGTGTGTCTGCATATATATAATATATATATATATATATATATATATATATATATATATATATATATATATATATATATATATATTTTCTATTACGCTTGTAAGGCTGACACTAAATGCCTTTTCCGTGCATCTTTGTCCACCATCTTTATCAAACTGTTCTCTCATCACTTCCCATCTTCATCAAACTGTTCTCCCATCACTTCCCATCTTCATCAAACTGTTCTCCCATCACTTCCCATCTTTCATCTACCCCTTCCCAAGGGATGGGCTGGGACGACCAGCAAACCACGACTCTCCCTGCCTCCTTTCCGCCAACTCGCCCCATCTTCTCTTGTCTGTTCTGTTCTGCATTTGGAACAGCTCCAGCTCTTCTTCCCCTCCCTTCCCTTCCCTTCCCTTCCCTTCCCTCCTCTTCCCTTCCCCTTTCTCTTTCCCATCCCTCCCCCCAACACACAGTTCTCCTGGCTCTCAGGGGGTGGTAGAGGGAGAGGAGGGGGCCCATATATATATATATGTATATATAAATTTTTTTCCAATCATGATATGGGGGGAGGAGGTGTGGTGGTAGTGAGGTGAGGGTGAGGGTCGTATACCGTCGTGCTCAAAGGTCGCATCGTCGTGTTCAAGGGGTCATACAGCGTCGTGCTCAAGGGTCGTACACCGTCGTGCTCAAGGGTCGCACCGTCGTGTTCAAGGGGTCGTACAGCGTCGTGCTCAAGGGGTCTTATACCGTCGTGCGCATGGGGTCGTATACCGTCGTGCTCAAGAAGTCGTATACCATCGTTCACGGTCGTACGACCGCGCTCGGACTAAACGCTACGAAAAATACGATGAAAAAAAATGGATGAGAAAAAAAAATATGTATATATATTGGGCCATGTGGAGCCCGGGTGCCCACCAACCCTGGGGGTCCCCTCACAGGTCACCAACCCTGGGGGTCCCCTCACAGGTCACCAACCCTGGGGGTCCCCTCACAGGTCACCAACCCTGGGGGTCCCCTCACAGGTCACCAACCCTGGGGGTCCCCTCACAGGTCACCAACCCTGGGGGTCCCCTCACAGGTCAGCAGCCGCCTGGGGAGCAGGGAAGGGTGTCACGCCGGGAAGAGAGAAGAGAAAAGCGAAGGAAGGGAGGGACGACACTGTGTCCTCCCTCCGAGAGAGAGAGAGAGAGAGAGAGAGAGAGAGAGAGAGAGAGAGAGAGAGAGAGAGAGAGAGAGAGAGAGAGAGAGAGAGAGAGAGAGAGATTTAGCAATGAGAGATACAGGGAAAGACAGAGTGGAGACAAGGGGGGAAAAATATGGCGCGCATAGGAGAGAGAGAGAGAGAGAGAGAGAGAGAGAGAGAGAGAGAGAGAGAGAGAGAGAGAGAGAGAGAGAGAGAGAGAGAGAGAGAGAATATGAACCAAGGGATCCAAGAGGGTAACTTAGGCACGCCCATAAAATACAGTGACAGACGAGTCTGGGTCTAGGTTAGGTTAGGTTAGGTGGGGTGGAGAGGTGGGAGGGTGAGGTCGGGTTTGGAAACCAAACCTCCCAGTGTAACGGGGTGGCCGGCCATTCATCTCCCACGTTGGCTGGCGCGACGTGTCGCCCATGGCGATGCATTGCACCTCTGGAGGTCATGCGGCAGCCCATGGGGGCTACACGCCTCCCATGGTAAATATACGGAATAGATATATATATATATATCTCCCATGCAATATGCGATCTATCCCACGATATATGTATCCCGCCAATATGGGATCTATCCCACGATATATGTATCCCGCGATTACATGATCCTCCTCACTGTGCCGTGTCTCCCACGGTAATCGAACGTGTCTCCCATGCTAATATCATCCTTTGAAACATAGAGCAACAACGCCCATGGTGTACTGATATAACCTCTATGGCAATACTCTATAGATGCATCGGTGCGCAAGTGAAACTGTCATGACGACAAGACCCATCTCCCACGGTAATCTAAGGCATTCTCGACAATACTTCACCCAGTGGTCCAGTTCATATGTCTCTATATGGCCCCCATACTTCCTATATGCCAATGCGGTCGAAGTCCCACGGCGACAGAACATAAATCCCACACCAATGCGCTGAACAGTTCATGACGACATGTTTCGAAATGATGAACTACAATCATAAGGAAGGGGACGAGATGCACAGATCTGAAACCATCTACCTCACACGGAACCCGAGACCTGGCAGAATAATCAAAACACTTGATAATCTTCCAAAATAATCATCATGATCATCTCACCACGTCAGATAGAGGATACAAAGACCAGAAACACGATCACGGAGCTCAAGGGGGGGGAGAAAAAATAATCAAATGCAATACAAGCGTGAGCTCAAGTGCCTTCATCAGTGGAGATAAAGAATAAAAAGGTGATTAGGTTACATCATCAGCAGGTATGGTCAGAGACAAGGAGTACCAATGCATTTAAAAAAGTTCCCAGCTAGCCTAAACACGCCACTGGGATCAATGATTTAGGAATACGTCTGTTCCACCATGCAGGTATGATGTGCACTTAGATCCAATTCAGCTGTTTCCATTCAGGGAAAAGCAGTGTATGTTACTTTCTCTTTTTTTTTCTCTCTCTCTCACCCAGGAATTTAACCCACCGGCTGTCATTACGTCAGTGGGTAATTTCCCATTCACACTCTCCCGTGTGTGTTTACGTGTCGGTCTGTTGTGGCTAGGCTGCCCCATGCTAGCTCTCTCTCTCTCTCTCTCTCTCTCTCTCTCTCTCTCTCTCTCTCTCTCTCTCTCTCTCTCTCTCTCGTTCTCTGCTTTCCTGCTGACTGCTACGCCAGTGGGGAGGTGCCTTCTGCTTTCCTATCCAGTCTCCATCAACAGTGGCGCGGGAGAAAGAGAAGCCAGTTCTGCTTTAATATCCTCTGTCTATCTATGGTAGAGAGGAGCGTTCGCCTCTACCATCCTGTCCTTATCTACATGGATTAGTCATCTTGCATCTTGTGTGCTGTCCTCCGGCACACTGCTTCGTCACAGACCATCATGTGGGTCTTCTGTGATCTGTCCTCCCCAATACACTCCTTGCCCCCTCCCCCCTTCATCTCTCATCTTCCTAGTTTGTTTCTCCCATCCACATCTATCTCTATTCACATGTCTATCTCTTTCTCTCTCTCTCTCCTTTTCTCTACCGTTCTCCCTCTTCTCCCCCCTCCCCCCCGGGCATCCATATTTCCTCCCTTGCCATCCTGTCTGCTCCTCCATCCCTACTCCCTCACACACACACACCTGCCCCATCACATCCCTCCTTCTCCCTAACACATGTAACTACTACACCTTCCCTTCCTCCTGCTCACCATCAATACCACCCTCCCTCCTTCTCTCCCTCCCATTCAATCCATCTTTCTGCGCCTCCACCCCCCTCCTCCCTCACTCACTCCACCAGTAACACCTTATCCTCCCTGCGCCCCTCCCCTCCGCTCCCTCCTTCATTAGATTGGCAATAATGTAATTTGGGTGATTTAAATGGCGGGCTGACTAGTCCATATGGCAGGCTGGATCGCTCTCCCGACGGCCTTAATAAAGTTTTGGACACAACCCCTCCTCTCTGGGGGAGCGTCCCCCCCCCTGGGAAGCGTCCCCCTCTTGGGTTGACTTCCCTCTCAGGGGTTGACCTCTCTCTCTGGGGTTGACCTCCCCTCTGTGGAATGACCCCTCTCTCTGGGGTTGATATCCCTCCGGGGGGTTGACCTCTCTCTCTGGGGTTGACCTCCCCTCTGTGGAATGACCCCTCTCTCTGGGGTTGACATCCCTATAGTAATGACCTCTCTCTGGGGTGATCTATTAGCGAGGGCGAGCTCCCTCCGGGGAAGGATAGTAGATAGACTCCTCCTCCTCACACAGTGACCCATGGAAACTCAAGACTATACCACACACCAGCTGGAGAGAGAGAGAGAGAGAGAGAGAGAGAGAGAGAGAGAGAGAGAGAGAGAGAGAGTCTGTCTGTCTGTCTGTCTGGTTCGGTAAAAGACGTCAGATCGAGAAAGAGCTTAACGACTCGCCGTGGAAAAAAAGACACAGACGACACCCCCGAGCCAGACGGCGTCTGTGAAGTATAAGGGAGCGAGGAAGGAGTATGGCGAGGCTGAGAAAGAAAGAAACAGACAAACTTCGACATGATACGGTGGACGAGGGATAATCCCACAGTTTCTCATTAACCAATCAAAGTAGAGGTTGTTAACGACGGGACGGAGGGATTCGAGGGTAAGAGCTGTAGAAGGAGGTGTAGAGGATGAGACATATGGAGAGATCACTAATGTGACTTGACCCACAAGCAAGCTCATGGTACCTGATGACATGCCCCCCTTGTATGTTGGGGTGGGGACGTCTGCAGGTGCGGTCACGTGAGGTGATCAAGGGCGTCGCTGGAGGGGACAAACCTCACAACTCTCTGTGAGAAATGAGGAGGAGGAGGAGGAGGATGGGTAGGAGGAGGAAGAAGAAGAAGAGGAGGAGGATGAGGATGGGTAGGAGGAGGAAGAAGAAGAAGAGGAGGAGGATGAGGATGGGTAGGAGGAGGAAGAAGAAGAGGAAGAGAAGAAGAAGAAGAGGAGGAGGATGAGGATGGGTAGGAGGAGGAAGAAGAAGAAGAGGAGGAGGATGAGGATGGGAAGGAGGAGGAAGAAGAAGAGGAAGAGAAGAAGAAGAGGAGGAGGAGGGTGAGGATGGGTAGGAAGAAGATGAAGAAGAGGAGGAGAAGGGTGAGGATGGGTAGGAAGAAGAAGAAGAAGAAGAGAAGAAGAAGAAGAAGAAGAAGAAGAAGAAGAAGAAGAAGAGGAGGAGGAGGAGGAGGAGAAGGGTGAGGATGGGCAAGAAGAAGAAGAAGAAGAAGAGGAGGAGGAAGAAGAGGAAGAAGAGGAAGAGGAGGAGGAGGAGGAGGAGGAGGAGGAAGAGGTGCTGATCCCCAGACCCCGGTCTCCCTGACACGTTCGCGACGTAAGGTGCTGCAAAAGACGATCAGGAAGGAAGTGGACGACGGCAGTAAAAGGGAAAACTTCCCGAGCGAGAGAGACACGACCTGGTTTGAGGGGGGAAAAGATGAGACACAGGAGAGCGTCGGGTGGACGCAGTCAAGACGCGCCGGCGCAGGCAGCCAAAGGCAGCGTGTCGCAAGCCGCTGAGACGCGCCGTGCGATGCGCCGGACGCAACGCAATTCTCACACCTTTGCGCATGGTGCCACATCCACCCTCTGATGTGGACGTGGGTGTGACGAGCCTTACACCCACTTCCCACCCTATTCCCCCCTCACTATTATTCCTTGAAGGCGGGAGGGAGCAGACGGGCTTATGGTGTCGGCTCGCTGAGCAGTTGATCTACTGAGTTGTTGGATCCCGGCTGGACCATCTGAGGCTACACCACGTGATGCCTTACGCGATGGGGTTCGTTCTTCATTCTCTTTCGCGCCCTATCCTCTCCTCCTCCTCCTCCTCCTCCTCCTCCTCCTCCTCATCTTCTTCTTCTTCTTCTTCTTCTTCTTCTTCTTCTTCCTCTTCTTTTTCTTCTTGTTCTTCTTCTTCTTCTCCTCCTCCTTCTTCTTCTTCTTCTTCTTCTTCTCCTTCTTCTATTTCCTCCTCCTCCTTCTCCTCCTCCTCCTCTTCCTCCTCCTCCTCCTCCTCCTCCTCCTTCTCGTCCTTCTTCTTCTCCTCCTCCTCCTCGTCCTCGTCCTCGTCCTCGTACGATTCACGCGTCCGCCTCTGGGAGAGCTGCCTTTGCCCGGGTTGATCAGGGAGAGTGGGAGAGGTGTTGGTGGGTGCAGGACAGCCAGGTGTCACCACAGGAAATAGAAGTATTCCGTGGTGTGTGTGTGAGAGGCCCAGGGAGAGGGAGAGGGGCGCAGGGAGGCGTCACATGAAGGGGGCTGAAAGGGAGGTAAAAATTCCCTCCATTACAAGGTAAGAGGTGGTGTGAGAGGCGGGGGGGGAGTGAGAGGAAGGACGACAGTGAGAGGGGGAGAGATGATCAACGCGTGAGAGGTGAGAGGATGGTGAGAGGGGGAGAGATAGGCATGGGAATAGTTCGAGGAAAGAGTGAGAGTTGAGAGGGAGAGAATCACAGTGAGAGTGAGGAGGACAGTGAGAGGGAAGAGAGTGGCGAAAAAAGAGGGGGAAGTGGGGGGGAGGGAGGGAGGGAATTTAGCTGACAGTGGAAGTCCAGATAAGCACGAGAAGAGAGAGAGAGAGAGAGAGAGAGAGAGAGAGAGAGAGAGAGAGAGAGAGAGAGAGAGAGAGAGAGAGAGAGAGAGAGAGAGAGAGAGTGTGGCCAAAGAGGGGTGGGTGGGGGTTCAGGGGGGCGGAGGGGGGAAGAGCAACGGTCTTTACACCTTCAAGTCCCTCCTTCCCCCTTCCCCCCGTCCCCAAGCAGAACCAGGCCAACCAACCAGTTCAACCAGCTCAGCTCAGCCAGGGAGGCCACCAGCTCAGCTCAGCTCAGCCAGGGAGGCCACCAGCTCAGCTCAGCCCAGCCAGGGAGGCCACCAGCTCAGCTCAGCTCAGCCAGGGAGGCCACCAGCTCAGCTCAGCCCAGCCAGGGTGGGAGGGAGGGAGGGAGGGAGGGAGGGAGGGAGGGTCTGGTGGTCGTACGGGAACGACACATTCCTAAACTCAGGAGGACGACCAGGGGACGACCAGGGGGACGACCAGGGGGACTCGCCTCCTGCTGACAACTTTTATTGGGGGGGGGAGAGGGGTTGATGGTGGGGGGGTTAAAGACGACGAACTCCTCCACTCACAGGGGCTCTGGCTGACCTCCCCTTGCCTCCTGCCTCCTTCCTCCTCCCCACCACCCTCACCCTCCTCCTCCTCCTCCTCCTCCCTCTCACCTTTCATTTCCTCCTCTCATTTTTCCTCCCTCCTTCCTCCTCCTTCTTCATATCTTCCTCTCCATCCTTCTCCAGCACCTCCTCCTTCTCCTTCTTCTTCGATTCTTCCTCTCCTTGCTCCTCCTCCTCCTCTTCCTTCTTCTTCGATTCTTCCTCTCCTTGCTCCTCCTCCTCCTCCTCCTCTTCTTCTTCTTCCTCTTCCCCTTCTTCTTCCTCTTCCTCGTCTTCTTCCTAAGGCGGCCGGGGTAATTTTGATCACGGGGAACCCTTCTTCAGGTAGACTACAAGGTAACTCTCCTTCAGGAAGTCCGTCGACGTAAAGAGACCTTTTTGAAGGTCACCCTTCCCTCATTGGTGAATCGTCGGGGTCATGATTATCTTAAACCACCCACCCACTCTCTCTCTCTCTCTCTCTCTCTCTCTCTCTCTCTCTCTCTCTCTCTCTCTCTCTCTCTCTCTCTCTCTCTCTCGGCTTTCCATACTGCTCTAAGCTCAAAGTTCTAAGCTCAGGGATCCAGTCTTCACAAGTTCGGAGTCTATGACGCGTTTCAGTGGTCCATTTCCTCCTCCCCCCCCAGGCATTTTCTTTATGACCCTGATACGAATGGGTTACGTTTTTCTTAAGGGGGGTTTTAAAAACTGCCGGAGGCAATTAGCTTTTAGGAAGTGGGTGAGTTATTTAGCTTTTTTTTTCTTTTTTTTAAAGTTGGTGAGTCATTTGCCGTTTAGAAAGTGGGTAAGACATTTTTTTTTTCAAGTTTTAGGTAATGAATGAGTCACTTAGCTTCCACGAAATGGTTGAGCTATTTAGCTTTTAGAGTACTGGGACGACACTTAGCTTTCAGGAAGGGGTTGAGTCATCTTGCTTTTCGGAACGGTATGAGCCATTTAGCTTTTACGAAAAGGGTGAGCCATTTACCGTAAGGAATCGGAGTAGCCATTTAAAGCTAAAGGAACTAAATGAGCCATTTAGCTTTTAGAAACTGGACGAGGCAATCATTTAGCTTTTAGATACTCGTAAACCATCTAGCTTTTTCTTCACAGAAAATCTTTCTTTTTCGTTTTAGAATATACAGATCAAAGGACAAAGTGGCTCTCCATGATAGAGGTGGTGGTAATGCAAGTGTCTGTCACGAGAGAGAGAGAGAGAGAGAGAGAGAGAGAGAGAGAGAGAGAGAGAGAGAGCATACACTGAAGGAGACAAATACAGACATAAAAACAAACGGACAGGTAATTACAGAGACACACATCCAGAGGTAGACAAACAAACACACACACACACATACACACAAACACAAATATATATATATATATATATATATATATATATATATATATATACACACACACACCATTCCCACATCGTCTTAACAAGCTTACGTTTTTTACATAAAACATAAAGTTAAAGATATGAGGCCGTAAATAGGGATAACCAACAGACGGATTTACAGTCCCAGGAAAATTGTAAGAGGATTTGTTTACAAGATTTTCCAACCGATTCTCTAAACAGTAAACATGACGTGTGTAGGTGTTGTGTCAGGGGGTGCCCCCAGTGTTGTGTCAGGGGGTCTTGGAGTGCTCCAGTGTTATGTCAGGGGTCTGGGGTGTCCCCCAGTGTTATGTCAGGGGTCTGGGGTGCCGTCAGTGTTATGTCAGGGGTCTGGGGTGTCCCCCAGTGTTGTGTCAGGGGTCTGGGGTGCCCCCAGTGTTGTGTCAGGGGTCTGGGGTGCCGTCAGTGTTATGTCAGGGGTCTGGGGTGTCCCCCAGTGTTGTGTCAGGGGTCTGGGGTGCCCCCAGTGTTGTGTCAGGGGTCTGGGGTGCCGTCAGTGTTGTGTCAGGGGTCTGGGGTGCCGTCAGTGTTGTGTCAGGGGGTTTTGGGTGTCCCCCAGTGTTATGTCAGGGGTCTGGGGTGCCGTCAGTGTTGTGTCAGGGGTCTGGGGTGCCGTCAGTGTTGTGTCAGGGGTCTGGGGTGCCGTCAGTGTTATGTCAGGGGTCTGGGGTGTCCCCCAGTGTTCTGTAAGGGGTTTTGGAGCTCCCCAGTGCTCTCTTAAAGGTATGAGGATGGGGAAGGGACGAGGAAGAGAAGAAAGGAGAAGGAGAGGATGAAGGAGAAGAAGAAGAAGAAGAAGAAGAAGAAGAAGAAGAAGAAGAAGAGGAAAAAGAAGAAGAAGAAGAAGAAGAGAAGAAGAAGAAGAAGAAGAAGAAGAGGAAGAAGACGAATGAAAGCTTGCCACATAGACCCCCGAAAACCGAGAGGGAGGGTGGCCCCACAACTTCCCCACAGTGACGTCAAACTCACTCCCTTAGTGACGTCACAACTCTACCAATGACGTCATACCCCTCTTTACTGTCCATCCAGGGCCTCCGTAATGCGCTATACTACCCCCGTAATACCCCATCATTTACCCCTTATCTCTTCCAAAAAGCATTATCCCCCCACTCCCCCTTATCTTTAATCTATATTTCCATCTATACCCAAGTATCGTATTACTAACCCCCCCCCCCCCCACCCAAGTGAGGAAACGTCTATCGACTTCCGTCTACTTCGGAGTCTCTTATGAAAGGCTATATACGCCCCCCTCCCCCCCTCCTCCTCCTCCTCCTCCATGTGTTATCCCCCCCCCCCCCCCCCCCCACATCCTCCTTCCTCCTATAAACTTTGCGGCTTTTTATAAACTTTTAAACCTTGGGCCAAAGTTTTTCATTCACAGTGGTATTACACCAAATGTGTAGCCTGTCAGAGCACGTCAACTTTAGCAACGCAACTGAGGGGCGTGGAATGATGTTATATATGTATATATATATATATATATATATATATATATATATATATATATATTCTATGAGTCCACGGGGAAAATGAAACACGAAAAGTTCCCAAGTGCACTTTCGTGTAATAATCACATCATCAGGGGAGACAAGAGAGAAATATAACAGTCAGTTGATATACATCGAAGAGACGAAGCTAAGACGCCATATATATATATATATATATATATATATATATATATATACATACATATATAGCGGGACGTTTTGATACCCAATACATCTCAAAGGTTTCTTGGGAGACAGATGTAGACTACTTCTCTCTCTCTCAGACGTGAATATAATAGTGTACGTCAGTTTACAACGAGGGTTAAGTATACTTCTTACTGAGGCAAAGGGGCAAGGATCACCTTCACAAGGGAGTATACTGCTGGGACGCTCCAGGCCTGTAAACCAACCCTGTGTATCCACACACAAAAAATTCCCTGGCTACCACACCAGACGACACTCACCACGGCGGCGAACGAGAAGAGTACACCAAACAAAGTATAGCATTGCAGTTTACCTCGTTCCCGGGTAAACCTTTATTCGGGGCAAGACAGGGATCTGCTCTGGTGCTCTCTTGATATACATTGGGAGGCGAGTTTTGGTAAGAGACTCCTGGTGGGGGAAGGGAGGAAAAAACTTGACCCTTACGGTCACTATTAGTAGGGTCGAGTCTGCCAAAATAGGGTTAGTATATTTGTGCTACCCGCTCAGATGTTTACAATATACGTTTTATCCATTTTCAATAAAGCTTAATTACCCGAAAGATAATATACATACATATATACATACACTCGTGTGTGTGTGTATATATATATATATATATATATATATATATATATATATATATATATATATATATATACACGTGTGTATGTATATATATGTGTGTGAGTGTATATGTACATGTGTGTGAGTGTATATGTATATGTGTGTGTGTGTGTGTGTGTGTGTGTGTGTGTGTGTGTGTGTGTCTGTGTGCGTGTGTGTGTGTGTGTGTATGATCCTCGTTCATCTAACACATTTCATACATACACGGGTGAAAATATACAAAAAGGGTAGGCCAAACGAGAGAAATAAATTCAACCACAGATGATACACGGTAGAAGGTAGAACCACGGAGAACAAACCACGATAACACGGGTGAAAATCAGAAGAAACAGAAAAAACACATAGAACAAAGGACACACACACACACACACACACACACACACACACACACACACACAGACACACACACACTTACACACTTACACACACACACACTGACTGTACAGACACCTGTGTATCCTTCTTCACCTCGTCTAACTCTACGTTCATCTCAAGCGTGGAGGGGGGACCAGCCCACCCAAATGCTCAGGTTAGGTTAGGTTAGGTTAGGTTAGGTTAGGTTAGGTTAGGTTAGGTTACCCAGCGGCTACCAAATGGCCTCCCAGCTCTGTAATATCTGTAATACCTCGACTCTGTAACTTTCAGCCCAAAAAGGGGCAGCCCGAATTCAATAACCCGTTATCTACTTAGCTATCTATCTATTTACAGGGACATGAACACAATAGATACGCAACGGTGCGGTGGAAGACTCTGTACGACCCATTAAAAAAAAAAATTCGATGCAAAGCGTAAAAAAAAAACTTTATTTTTGGCGATACATAATGATGCTTTCTATCCCACGGATATGTAAGGCAAAAAAAAAAAAAACTTAAGCTTTTATAGTTATTGTTTTTCGTCATTTAAGCTGACAGGGAGCTTAGCCTGCCACATAGCACTGAGGAAAATAACATTAGTGAATATTTAAACATAAGTAACTCTTCGTGTTCAAAGGACAATGTATCTTACGTGGTAACTGAAGATTAAAAAATACATTAATTAATTATCAGTTTAAGGCAGATCATTATATTATATATATATATTTCTTTCATGCTATTCGCCATTGCCCGCATTAGCGAGGTAACGTTAAGAACAGAGGACTGGGCCTTTGAGGGAATATCCTCACCTGGCCCCCTTCTCTGTTCCTTCTTTTGGAAAATTGAAAAAAAATAAAAATGAGAGGGGAGGATTTCCAGCCCCCCGCTCCCTTCCCTTTTAGTCGCCTTCTACGACACGCAGGGAATACGTGGGAAGTATTCTTTCTCCCCTATCCCCAGGGATAATATATATATATATATATATATATATATATATATATATATATATATATATATATATATATATATATCACGTGAGCAAATCTCAATTATCATCATTATTATGATCATTATTAATCATACTATATTCTTCTCATTATTATTTTCTTTCTTTTTCCTCATCTTACACACATAAAGGAAAGGAGAGAAGTGGTCACCCACACAACTATGCAAATTGAGGGATCGCACAGAGGAATTCCCTGGCTCCATTCCCGGAAAATCTTTCAGGACTGGAACATGGAATGATGCCTTCCTATACTTAGAATCATTCCCACTACACACACACACACACACACACACACACACACACACACACACACACACACACACATTCTTCTTACTGTGGTCCTCAAAGACAGCGAAAGACTCTAAACCATACCATTTATCCATCGATGTGTTCCCATATCCGATCCTGATCATGTCGCACGCCTCAAAGATACACGCCATATCTCCCGTCACTGAGACAAGACACGTCACTCCACACGGGTACCTTACGCCGTACCAGGCACTACAGGTAACCACAGGTGAACAGACGTGGACCAGGTAACCTGGGAGGACAAAGGGAAGATGCCGACCCCAGGTTTGTGTAGCGACACCTGGTTGAATTCCTGGTCAACGACTGGCGGTCGTTAGTCCGCTGGGGACCAGTGTCGTAAGTGAGGAGGATTGGGGATGTGTGTGTGTGTGTGTGTGTGTGTGTGTGTGTGTGTGTGTGTGTGTGTGTGTGTGTGTGTGTCACTGAGGTGCGTTACGAGTGTGTTGTAGTTGAAGCTCGGTTGTCAGAAGTCCTTTTCGTGGAGGTGGGCGGCACGTGTGGTCGTGTACATGAATCTTTCATTCATTATGTTCCCGACGACGGCGATGGTGAGGTGGTGGTCAGGTGAGGATGTGGTGGTGAGGAGGTGGTGAGGTGAGGTGGTGAGGAGGTGGTGGTGAGAAGGTGGTGAGGAGGTGGTGAGGTGAGGTGGTGAGGTGGTGAGGTGAGGAGGTGGTGAGGAGGTGGTGAGGTGAGGTGGTGAGGTGGTGAGGTGAGGTGGTGAGGTGGTGAGGAGGTGGTGAGGAGGTGAGGTGGTGAGGAGGTGGTGAGGAGGTGAGGTGGTGAGGAGGTGGTGCCGACAGCGACCCACGGTGGTGTTATGAGGACCACTCATGTGATCCCTCATCGATCCTCGTATTGTGAGGCGCTGAGTGAGGGGGGAGAGGTGAGGGTGGTGAGGGTGGTGGTAATGGCCATAGTTCAAGAAATTCTCGCTACTTCGATGTTTACCACCGCTCCGGCAGGGGCCCACACGGAGGGATCGGTAAAGGGGTTACTTCTGTAAGTTACAGCAGGGGATCAAGTGTCGCGCCCTGGGGTATTTCATGAAGCAGGTCGTGGACCGTTTTCTTTTCTGCTTCTTCTCGAACACGATAAGGATCTGCCTGCTTCCCTCGTTGTTCCCTAGTGCAGGATTTCTCCTTTTTTTGTTTAATCATTCCCTTTACAATCCCTCTCGTCTACCTGACATGCTGGAGATGCAAGACTGTTGCTCAAAAGGAACTTTCTCCTCTCGTGTCCACCTCACACTTGGGCTGTTGAATTCGTTGTTCCGTACCGTTCAGGAAGGGGAATGAGGAACGGGCCTTCTTGTTCCACTGGGAACATCGAAGCATGAGCCAAGCTAGTCTTTCTCGTGTGCGCTAATGTTCCACGTGTAGACGAATCCAGCACGTGCAGGTGACGAGAGCGTTGCTCCCTGGCAGGAAGTCACACAGTCAAAGAGTTGTCGTGGGATAAGGGGTTGTAGGATGAGGGGGGGAAGGGGGTTGTAGGATGAGGGAGTCGTAGGATGAGGGTGCTGTAGGATGAGGGGGGTTGTAGGATGAGGAGGTCGTAGGATGAGGGCGCTGTAGGATGAGGGCGCTGTAGGATGAGGGGGGTTGTAGGATGAGGGGGCTCTAGGATGAGGGGTCGCAGGATGAGGGTGCTATAGGATGAGGGAGTCGTAGGATGACGGGGCTGTAGGATAAGAGGTCGCAGAATGACAGGTCGTATGATGAGGGGTCGTAGGATGAGGGTTTGTAGGATAAGGGTTCGTAGGATGAGATGGCTGCAGGATGAGGGGTTACAGGAGGAGTCGTTGTAAGGATAAAGAGTAGTTGTAGGAGGGAAGTAGGCAGGCATGGACCACAAATGGCTTAAGTTACAGAAGGTGAGGGAGTTTTTGAGGAAGACGTGGAATTCGACTGTGTTCAGTTGGAGAGGTCGGGCTGCGAGAATGTGCATGATGCAGAGAGAGAGAGAGAGAGAGAGAGAGAGAGAGAGAGAGAGAGAGAGAGAGAGAGAGAGAGAGAGAGAGAGAGAGAGAGAGAGAGCCAGAGACCGGCACTGCTTCCAGGGAAGAGAGACGAAGGCGTTAACCCGCGTCAATCAACAAACCTTCATCAAGACGTAACAAACACACAAACGTAACCTTCCATGCAGAGGGTAACCCACCCACCCACCATCCTCTGCGTAAACACCTTTGTTATTCGACCCAATGGATGAGGAATCACCGTGAGGGAAAATAGGGTTGTTATAATAACCTATATAAAAAAAAAAATCTAAGTCTTTTTTTTGCTTGACGTAAGTTACTTTTGAACTTTTGACAGTACAGGGAAATCCTGTTAAGTCCACGTCGCGTAATTTCATTTGACGCATTACGTGTATTTTTACGCATTTTTCTTATCATCTCTGCATCGTCCCGGGTTTTTTAAAGTATGGAGTTCTGGTCGACAGTTATACATATATTTTTTTTTACGAAAGATTCATATATCAAGAGAGAGAGAGAGAGAGAGAGAGAGAGAGAGAGAGAGAGAGAGAGAGAGAGAGAGAGAGAGAGAGGGGATAAAATACCTTTCCTCAT
This sequence comes from Panulirus ornatus, assembly GCF_036320965.1. Taxonomy (NCBI): domain Eukaryota; kingdom Metazoa; phylum Arthropoda; class Malacostraca; order Decapoda; family Palinuridae; genus Panulirus; species Panulirus ornatus. The sequence continues at coordinate 19,329,832 of NC_092289.1, read as the reverse complement.
ATTGATATCAGATAATAAAAGTGATTTATACGACACTACTGAAGGATATGATTACATATAAGACTATTCAAACAACAGAAAAATAAATTCCTACACCAGACACACACACACACACACACACCACACACACACACACATATCTAGATTACATTTCTTCTCTTTTTTATATGGGTAAAGAGAAAGTGGCCCCAGAAGCCTACATGTACCCGTAATACATATGTGACCACAGTACATATATGTAGGCTCGTGTTCGGGTATAAAACAAGTTGTAAAATTTTTTTGCCATAAAAGAAACGTTATTTTTCTCGCGAGAAGAAATATATATATATATATATATATATATATATATATATATATATATATATATATATATATATATATGTGACGTGTATACATGTATATATATATGGGTACACACACACACACACACATATATATATATATATATATATATATATATATATATATATATATATATATATATATATATATATATATCGCCAGGAGTTTCGGGCGAAAAACCTTTCGTTGACAAATAACGCAGATATTCTATTGCCAAACTTCGCTGCTCACATCAGACGCTGGTCCACCGCTCCTGCCCTTACATTCTCCGGGTCTCTGGGTTTCTAGGTTTCTACTCCACACGTTTCCTTGGCGAGTTTCTAAGCCTCTTTGACCGTGGGGTCTCTAGGTGTCCGAATTCCTCGTTTTCCAATCGTAATTGTCTGAGGTTTTCTAGATCATTACAAGGGGTTTCTAGACTATCACTGGGGTTCTCTAAGGTATTTCAGGGTTTCTTGGGGAGGGGGTAATAAGGAGTTTTCTAAGGGTCTCTGTCTCTTAAGATACCAGCATGATTTGGTCTTTAGAATCCTAACAGACCTCCCCAGGTTTCTAGATTTCTAGCTCCCCAGGTTTCTAGATTTCTAGCTTCCAAGGTTTCTAGATTTCTAAATCAAAGAATATCTATATATTCTAAGGTCTTTTGGTTCTTAGACCTTTGCCTCCATACATTCTTAGACACCCTTTTGCTATTCTAAATTTGTCTAAGCCTTTGGGTCTTCCCATATCAAAATCTTCTAAACTTTTCAATTCTAGAAATTCTAATCCATATCACTTTTTTTTCATCTATCTCTCTAGACCTAGATCTAGGTTTCCAGGGGAGAAAACAGCTGGTTTCTAGGTAGGCAGGGAGGCTGGTATGGTTTCAAGATGGACAAGGGAGATTGTTCGTGGGGTGTGTGTGTTTTCAGCTATATGGGGAGGACAGCTAAGCCGACAGCTAGGCCAAAGCTATAAACATGGCGAGGAGTCAGAGGTGGGGTGGGGAGAAAACATGGCAAGTCGGAGGGAGAGGAGGGGGTGATAAAATGATCAGTCAGACATTTTTCTTCAGGTTGGGGGAGAGGTAGTAAAAATGGCCATAAAGATTTTTGTGTTGGAGGATGGGACAGGTAGAGAGTGACTGTGATCCCGAGTGTATGTGTAAGAAAACATATTGACGTACACACAAACACACACACACACACACACACTTAATACTTAATACTTTTTC
>NC_092289.1:19320777-19325777 GCF_036320965.1 Panulirus ornatus | reverse complement strand
TACTACCGTATGTGTTGTAGTTACTACTGTACGTGTTGTAGTTACTACTGTATGTGTTGTAGTTACTACTGTATGTGTAGTAGTTACTACTGTATGTGTTGTAGTTACTACTGTATGTGTTGTAGTTGTGGTTGTTACTGTGGATGGCGTCATTTTGTTCTTTCTCTGACGAGTACACTGATCAGGTCACAGTGACGTACTCCAAGTTGTATTATCCACAGTGAAGCTCCAGGTCAACACAGCCCTTGACAGCTGCCATAAGAACGCTTGACAGTGAAGGTCTGACCCGCTGACGGTCAAGTAAGAATCCTTGACAGTCTAACTCACTTGACAACCCAGTGACAGACCCCTTGACTGTCCAACTCACTTGACAGGCCAGCTCCCAACCCTTGACAACCTAACCCTGGCCTCTCAAAGCCCACAGCCAAGCACTTGACATACTTATCTCCCTTGACAACTCAGCAGCTAAAACTCTTGACAGCCAATCTCTCTTGACGGTCCAATTCCAAATCCTTGACGTCCTAACCCTGTAGCTACATCAAACAGCCCACCTTGACGATCTAACACCCACCTTGACAGTCTAGCACCTAACCCTTGACATTCCTAACCCCGTCCTCTTGACAGCCTTGCCTTGACAGTGTAGTTCTAGGTACACCGGTTGTGGGTTCAGATCTCATTGTCATTCCCTGGGAGCACCGGCTTCATACCTTACATCTAAATGGGTTTAACACACTTCCTTTACCCTGCAAGTTAGACGCTTCTCTTTGAACTCGCTTCTTTGATCCTGAACCTCTTACACTTGTTCTTAAACTCCTCCTCCTCCTCCTCCTCCTCTCTTCTTCTTCTCCTCCTCCTTCTTCTTCTCCTCTTCCTCTTCACCACCATCTTCAGCTCTTCTCCCTAGATGTGTGAACCCTACCACTAATTATGAGCCCTTCCCTAAATACCGAACCCTTCTTATTGTACGAATCCCCCATTCCTTAATCTTAAACCCCTTTTCCCTCCTGATTCTGGATCTTCCCCACTCGCCCTGAACCCTCCTGTTGATTCTAAACCATCTTCTGAACCTCTTCTTCTGGTCTTGAACCCCACTTCCTGATTGTAAATCCTTTTCCTGGCCCTTCCTTCTTGGTTCGTAACCCTCTTCCTTGTTCTGAACCCTCGTCTTAGTCTGAAACCCCTTTCCCTGGTCTTGAACCCCTCTTTCTGATCTTAAACCCCTCTTTCTTATCTTAAACCCCTCTCTATGATGTTAAACCTCTCTTCCTGGTCTCTAAACCTCTCTCTCTGGTCTTAAACCCCTCTTTCTGTCCTTGAAACCCTTCTCACTGGACTCAAACCCCCTTTCCCTCGTCTTAAACCCCCTCTTTCTAATCTTGAATCTTCTTTCTCATTCTCAGAAGCTTCTCCCAGTCATGTAACTTCTCCATGAGCCACAAGGCTGGACACTACATCTCTGTTCAATTCTTGAAAAAAAGAAAAAACCTGGGCAAGATATCTTGGCAAAATATCCTGGCAAAATATCCTGGCAAAATATCCAAAACATCTTGACAAATGACTACGAAAAGATTTTTCTTTTTCTTAGATTTTTGACAAAGTAGACTCTCTTAACTATCTTACCGACCCTGACTAAATAACGGTACTAAAATATCGCCCAAAACATCGTGGGCAAAAAAAAAAAAGAAAAAAAAAATTTCGCACCAAAACGTGACAGAAAAAAAAGGAAAAGAAAAGAAAACGGTGGAGGCAAAACATTGTGGCACAATATCATTAATGGTGAATGTCACTGGAACGTGTCCGCCTCCTTATATGACCCTAAATTGTTTTCGATGGAGAGAGAGAGAGAGAGAGAGAGAGAGAGAGAGAGAGAGAGAGAGAGAGAGAGAGAGAGAGAGAGAGATTCAGTATAGATTTTTGGCTCCTTAGTTCCTCCAGCAAGGCAGCTTTAGGGTGGGAATGGTGACTCACTGTTGTGGAGGAGGGGGGGAAAATAGGGGGGATAGGGGGGAATGGGGGGAAAGGGGGGGAGAAAGGGAGGGGGACCTATACTGGGGTAGGATACGTTGAGGATGGGGTATGTTGGGGGTAGGGTCAGGCTGGGTATGTGGGGGGTAGGGTCAGGCTGGGTATGTTGTTTTGGGGTGAGGAGGGGAGAGGGGGGGTGTGGGAGGGGTGGGGGGAGGGGGGTAGGATGAGCCTGGGTGTGCTGAGGGAGGGGTGGGGTAGGGGGGGTGTATATGGGGGGGTAGGGGGTAGTAGGGTAGGGTAAGGCTCAGCATAGGGGAGGGGGGAGGGAGGGGAGGGGGGAGGGGTAGGCTGGGTATGTTCGGGGGGTCGTACCGTAGAGCCCGAGGGTCGTACCGTGGTGTACGGGGGTCGTACCGTCAACCAGACTCCCCTACTGAAGTATATATATATATATATATATATATATATATATAAACTTCATATGACACTTATATGTTTACCCTGAATATGAATTCCTATGAATATTCCAGCACGTATGTATATTATTACCCCTGATATTAAACAATATAAATGAATAGTGTAGATATGTGATGGTTTCACGATGTGGTAGTTAGGATAAAAGAAAATAATTACCCAAAATGTCTTTTTTTTTTGAGAACCGGGAAGCGTTTTTACGATTAGGAACACAAACAAGCAAATAAGTGGATAAATATGAAAAAAAAAGAATAACGAAAACTTATATACAGAGAGAGAGAGAGAGAGAGAGAGAGAGAGAGAGAGAGAGAGAGAGAGAGAGAGAGAGAGAGAGAGAGAGAGAGAGAGAGCGTCACAGCTCAACCTTCGCGAAGGCATAGGCAACACTCCTTTTTTTTTTTTTCTACAGGTAAACAAGACACGGAGGACGGAATCCTGGCTATAAAGTCACTTCGGCTCTTAAGATCCAGCCCGACCCCTTCTCTGTGGTCCATTAACTAAGGGGTTGCAACGCCACTGCCGGGGATCGAACCCAGGGCCTTTAAACCCCCATGACCCGTGTGGCATCAACTCCACTCGCCCATTTGAATATATCTACTCCATCTATTTATTCTTACTTGCAACGTGTCAGTGTTTATGTGAAAGAGTTTAAAAGTTACCCCACACTTAATCTCTGTTATTCACTTATTATCTTCATACACAAATCTCTGTTATTTGCTTATTATTATTATTATTTCAACACATACTTGTGTTCCATTATCGATAAATTTAACTTTTTTTTTATCAGAAACAAATTAATCCTGACGTATTACAGAGACTCAAGTAACGCACGTGTTGGGAAAGGTAATCAGCTGATGCATGTAAACAATACGGATGGACGTCAGCTGATTAATGTAAACAAAACCCATGACAATCATCAGGCCCCTTCGTTATTCACCATCATCATCATTATTATTATTATCATTATCATCATTATCATCATCATCATCATCATTATTATCACAATTATCATCATCATTATTATCATAATTATCACCATCATTATCGTCATGATAATTATCATCATCATCATTATTATCATAATAATCAAAGGAAGAATGGAAGAAAGGAGATGAAGGCGAGCCAAGGACGTCGTCAACGTATTAGATCCCCTCTCCTCTGAGATATACGTCGCAAATTAAACGCACCGAGAACGTTTCATCTCAAGATATGAAACGTTTTCCCTCCAGGGGCACATGAATCTTGTGTACCCATCCCTCCCTCCGCCTTGCCTCTCTCTCTCTCTCTCTCTCTCTCTCTCTCTCTCTCTCTCTCTCTCTCTCTCTCTCTCTCTCTCTGTATCCCTAGGATGTATATTATCACAACGACAGCGTTTTGGGGGTCTTCGTGTTTTCGTTTTCCCTCGTGGCCACCTGCGTATTATTGAATCACATTTTGTTTGTTTGTTTGTGTGTGTGTGTGTGTGTGTGTGTGTGTGTGTGTGTGTGTGCGATTTATCTCGCGTACATGTACGTATGTGTGAAGATATACATATATGCATCGACAGTACAAGCACATACAAGGATACACAAACACAGACACACACTCACATACACTATTCCATACCAGAAACGCTCATTACGCTACACACACACACACACACACACACACACACACGGACACGCAGTCTCCCACCTCATCCTCCCAGGTTCTTGCGTGGGTCAATTCCTTGTCTTGTGAGGGGAGGGTTCGTCCATGTGGGAGTCGTGTTGTGGGGTTTTCTACATCGGCCACAGACCACACGGTAATCAGTGTGTGTCGATCAGATGGGCGGGCGACGGACCAGGCGTGAATAATAACCCCCCCTCACTCCTACCATCCCTCAACCACCTCACTCGTGTGTAAGATAATCAGACACTGAAACACTTTCCTCCTCCAATGCACCGATGAGGTGGGTGGGAGGGAGGAGGAAAAAATGAGGTGTTTGTCTTCGAGATGCACAAGGGTTATGACAGGGGCTATAACAGAGGGTGTGATGTAGAAACTACAGCCAATAAGAGGTGATGATTTCCCTGTCTTGTCCTGGTTGTTGATGACAGAGACAGAGAAGGTCAGAGGGCCTTCTTTCGACTGGGTACACAGACACACACACACACACACACACACACACCGTAGACGACCGACCCGCTCATCATCACCTAAGCTCCTAATTAATTACCCATCTAATTAATTACCCATCTAATTACGCACGGCTGAAATCACAATTACAAATTCATTCAGATATTCATTCACACAGCGAATTATTCATCGATATTCGCAGTGTTCATATAGTTATTTATATCTGGAACACTCTATACAGTTAGGTATCGTGAAGAAACGGTCTCTTCGCAATGAATTATACAGTCACTTATCCTGTAGAACAGTCTTTTATACAGTCAGTTATCCTGAAGAACCGCATCTGAAAAAGTCATTTTTTTCCCCATGGCGAAACCTCTCTCTCTCTCTCTCTCTCTCTCTCTCTCTCTCTCTCTCTCTCTCTCTCTCTCTCTCTCTCTCTCTCTATCTATCTATACAACTAG
>NC_092289.1:19298277-19315777 GCF_036320965.1 Panulirus ornatus | reverse complement strand
AAAAATATAATAATTTCCCTAAAGCATGCAACTATCCCTAAAATATAAGTTATCCTAAAACATGAAAGATTCCCTAAAACACGAAAGATTCCCTTAAACATATGAAACATTCCCTAAAATATGAAAGATTCCCTTAAACATGAAAGATCCCCTAAAACATCAAACATTCCCTAAAATATGAAAGATTCCCTTAAACATGAAAGATCCCCTAAAAAATGAAATATTCCCTTAAACATGAAAGATTCCCTTAAACATGAAAGATTCCCTAAAAAAATGAAATATTCCCTTAAACATGAAAGATTCCCTAAAAAAAATGAAATATTCCCTTAACATGAAAGATTCCCTAAAAAATGAAGGATTCCCTAAAAGACACCGTAGAATTTCCCTGAGACACGAAATCCCCTTTTTCCCCCTAGCCAGAGAGGTGGATCAACATGACACGTACCATCCCACCACCACACCAGCTGGACAACAAGTCAGTCATATCAACCTCCCGAAATAAGCCAGATGGTGTGGGTGGTTGTGGGTGAGAGTAGGGAGAGAGAGAGAGAGAGAGAGAGAGAGAGAGAGAGAGAGAGAGAGAGAAGAGAAGAGAAGAGAAGAGAAGAGAAGAGAAGAGAAAACAAGAGAGAGAGAGAGAGAGAGAGAGAGAGAGAGAGAGAGAGAGAGAGAGAGAGAGAGAGAGAGAGAGAGAGAGAGAGAGAGAAGATAAGAGAGAGAGAGAGAGAGAGAGAGAGAGAGAGAGAGAGAGAGAAGAGAGAGAGAGAGAGAGAGAGAGAGAGAGAGAGAGAGAGAGAGAGAGAGAGAGGAGAGAGAGAGAGAGAGAGAGAGGTGTGAGGGAAAGTTTTATATCAGAGCAAAAAAAAAAAAAAACAACCCCCCCCCCCTAAGCAGGAGGGGGAGGAGGAGGAGGAGGAGGCCGCCAAGAAATGGTTGATAACACACAGGAGGAGAGGATGTAGTGTGGCCACGACGGGAGAGAGGAAGACGAAAGGCACCACAAACCAGGGCGAGACACGGGAAGGGCGGGCCGCTGGTTGATCAGGGATGGGCACACGCAAGACTGAAAGGGGGGGAGGGGTGTGAGGGGAGGAAGGAGGGTGTCTCAGAAGGAGGGGGGGAAGGAGAAGAAGGAGAGAGGAAGAAGACACACGTCACCTCCTCCTCCTCCTCTTCTCTCTCTCTTCCCCTCCCTCAAAAAAAGAAAAGAAAAATGGGGGTTACGGACGAAGAATTAAAGACAAACACGAAGATAAAAAGAGAGAGGGAAAGGGAGACAGACCAACGAGAGAGAGAGAGAGAGAGAGAGAGAGAGAGAGAGAGAGAGAGAGAGAGAGAGAGAGAGAGAGAGAGAGAGAAGAGAAAGGTAAGGGACATGTGGAGGGAGGGTCCCGAGGAATGGGAGAGAGAGAGAGAGAGAGAGAGAGAGAGAGAGAGAGAGAGAGAGAGAGAGAGAGAGAGAGAGAGAGTAATGAGACGGCCCTGAGGAACAGACAAGGGGGGGGTGGGGGGGTGAGGGTTAAGCTTATGGAACAGACAGGGAACAGGAGGGGGAGAGACAGTCCAAGGAGGGGGGAAGGGAAATATGGCCCCTGAGAAAGGACGGGATTAAGGGTTTAGACGGAGGTGAGGGACATGTGGAGGGAGGGGGTGGGGGATGGGTGGTCGTCCCCAGGGAATGAGAGAGAGAGAGAGAGAGAGAGAGAGAGAGAGAGAGAGAGAGAGAGAGAGAGAGAGAGAGAGAGAGAGAGAGAGAGAGGGTAAGGGACGTGTGGAGGGAGGGGGGGAGGGTCCCCGAGGAATGAGAGAGAGAGAGAGAGAGAGAGAGAGAGAGAGAGAGAGAGAGAGAGAGAGAGAGAGAGAGAGAGAGAGAGAGACGAGAGACATAATGGCCTATGAAATACCCGACACCGAGATGAGGTTGAAAGTCCCTAGGGAAGCGGTTAATACCATCAGCCCTATAGACACACACACACACACATCCTTAAACATATACGTCATCCATAGCACTGTCTTACCCTGGGAGACGATCTAAGGAAAGAACCAGGTCCGGAAGGCGGATGATCCTGCACTTTGGCACTCTACACCAGTCCTACCTTCACGGTGGCAGCAGCGGCGTGGGGGGAAGAGAGAAGAGAGAGGAGTTAGTTATTACCAGTGACGAGATGAGAGGAGGAGACGACGTCTCTGTAGCAGAAATATAAATGTTACAAAACATGATTACATTTTCCCTCTAATAAGCTCCCCTCCCCCACCTCCCTCCCCTCCCTCTAATAAGCTCCCCTTCCTCTTCCCCTTCCCCCTTCCTCCCCTTCCCCTTCCCTTCCCCATCCCCCAGGTAAATTGATAATGTGTGGTGGGTGTGGGGTGAGGGGGTGGAGGTGGGGTGGTTGGTTAGGTTAAGAAGTTTATAGAGTGTGGGGAGTGGGGGGGGAGGGGGAGAGTGGAGAGGGGGAGAAGAAGAACTTGGGGAGGGAGAAGGGAGGTGGGGAGTGGGTGGGTGGATCGGGGGAGATGAAGGAGAGAAGGAGGAGAGAGGAAAGAAGCAAGTTAATGCATAAATTGTCCCCTCTCCCTCCACACCCCCCCTCCAATATCTCCCCTTCCCCTCAACTACCACCATCTCCCCAACATCTCTCTCCCCGCTCCCCACAATCTCCCCCTCCCAGACATCTTCACGAAAACTTTTCTTCAGAGACTAATTTTCACAGCAGGTGGGGAGGAGGGGAGGGGAGGAGGAGGAGGAGGAGGAGGAGGAGGGAATGGGAGGGAGGGGAGGGGGGTAAATTTCCCCCCCCCTCCCTAAGGTTAACGACGGTGAGATACGACCCTCGTTGTGGTATATGGTGTACTGGGGGGGAGGGGAGGAGGGAGGGAGGGGGGAGGGAGGGGAAGGTAATTTCCTGAGGTCGAGGAGGGGAGGGGAGGGGAGGGGGTAATTTACCTGTGACGTATTCCGCCACAGATTATAACAACGTAATTTGTGTGTGTGTCTGGCGTTACCGGGCTCTGCCTGCTCGATGCTGTGAAAATACCCCCCCCCCCCCTTTACGGCTTACATCGTTGGAGGAGGGGAGGGGGGAGGGGGGAGTCTCTCGTTCGTCCAAGAACGTCTCAATGCCAGTGGGAGTCGTCTGCCTTTCCCTGCTACTGTTAAAAGCGCAGCTTGCGTAAAAACCAGGATTCGCAAAGAAATTCTTCGTGGGACGATTATCAAGAAACCCATTAATCTTAACCCTCGTTCCTGGGATCACACACACACACACACACACACACACACACACACACACACATACACACACACACATACACACACAAACACACAACAATTGTCACCTAACCAAACCCATGGAGGCAGTCGACGGCCCAGATAATAGAGAAATAAATTTTTGCTTTTTAAATCACCGACTCACACTGACGTAGCCTACGTCACACCGACTCTTCGTCACACCGACTCTACGTCACACCGACCCTGCGTCACACCAACCCTTCGTCACACCGACCCTGCGTCACACCGACCCTTCGTCACACCGACCCCTCATCACACCGATCCTACGTCACACCGACCCTACGTCATACCGACCCTACGTCACACCGACCCTACGTCACACCGACCCTGCGTCACACCGACCGTTCGTCACACCGACCCTCCGTCACACCAACCCTTCGTCACACCGCCGACCCTTCGTCACACCGATCCTACGTCACACCGACCCTACGTCACACCGACCCTTCGTCACACCGCCTCTACGTCACACCGATCCTACGTCACACCGCCTCTACGTCACACCGACCCTTCGTCACACCGACCCCTCGTCACACCAACCCTTCGTCACACCGACCCTGCGTCACACCGACCCTACGTCGCACTAATTCAGCGTCACACAATCCGTGGCTTGAAGTTCCCCTCCCTCAGTGTTACGGTCACCTACGATGCCGGAAATGGAAGGTCTTAAACCAAGTGACAGGCTTAGGAAAAACTGCTATAAATCATATATATATATATATATATATATATATATATATATATATATATATATATATGTATATATATAGGAGTGGGGGTTATTTACATGGAGGCGTCTTAACTACCACAAAGACCAACCCAAATTACTTGACAGTGCACGAAAGGCAATCAGTAGTTGTGAGGGGGGGGGGTTGTGGTGGTGGTTAAGAAATGACACAACAGCCCTAAAACCAATCCGCTGGTCACACACACACACACACACACACAGGCTACTTGGTGGAGAACATGACTGTGTGTGTGGGCCCCATATACCGTGAGCACCTCCGGCTGCGGGTAGCGCTACGCGCTGCCCACAGACGAGTTGTGCGAGTTACAGGTTTAAGTGTAGAATGCGTTCGTGGGTTTACGGTAAACAGTTCAAGCGTGGAGGCGAGGCTCAGAGAGAAAGAGAGAGAGAGAGAGAGAGAGAGAGAGAGAAGAGAGTAATACACGTATTGAACACCAAGGTATAATAACGCCCCCCCATTCCACCCGCCTCTCTTCGGGGGAGGGTGGGTTGGGTGGGAGGGGAGGTTTAAACCAGCCCGTAACAACATCTGCCTTGAGTCTCATGCCGGCCCACCGTCTGGTCTGGTCTGCCGGGGGCCCCAACTCATGCATAGTGGAAGTGTTATGTGGTCTTAAAATTATCCTAAACATCTAGAGAAAAGTCTTCAAACATTTTAGGTTGGATGATGCAACCGCCCACGCTAACGGGGTTTAATGACTCTGGGATTTAATACGACCGACGAGTCTGAGCGAGCGAGCCAGCGAGCCAGTCCGGCGTTATTTATCATCATCATGTTTGGTTCAGTAAATGGAATACAATAATGGTGACCATCTATAGGCTTACCGGGATCTCTTCTGTTGTTTTTTCCCTCGTATCTCATGCTGGGTACGTAATAAGGGCGTTCACTGGGCACAGAAAAAGGAAAACTACCTCACGACACGACGACGGAGTGACGATATCTGTTTGTTTCTCCAATCAATCGTTCAGCATCTAAACTTCAGTTAACTTATTTACTCATAAAATTCTTTTCTGTTAACATTATCGGAATTTTATAATAACATTATTATTAATGCAATACTTTAATTGTTTCATTGAAAAATTATTTTTATTTACATATCTTAGTGGGAAAGAATAGCGATACGCATTTGATTATTCAACGCTCCTCCCACATCTTTCTAATGTTCATTGTTGACTTTATTTCTAAATCATTTTAACAAATCTTCCACATTTTTACTATCTTTACACTTCAATTAGCAATTCTTAACCCAAACTATACAAATATTGAAAGACTATATGAACAAGTATTCTCTAGACTCAAAAAATAATCGGTGAAATTGGGTGGTTGAAGTGTCAGTGGCAACTTTATTTGTTTACATATGGACGTCACGAAAACTTTAAAGAGGAGTAGATTTAACTACGTAAACGAGCTTGTGCTTGTTTACATACATATAATCGTTTAAGGTATATATATATATATATATATATATATATATATATATATATATATATATATATATATATATATATATATATGTATATATATATATATATATATATATATATATATATATATATATATATATATATATATATATATATATATATGGGGGGATTTTTTGCGTAATTACGGTCTATATTAGTACAGTATCCAGAGCACTGTAGACATAATTGGCAAGTTTTGTAATTGAGGTACAGTATGAGTCGTGCCGTAACCATTACAAGGACACATAGGGCTGTGTCGCTCCACCAGGTCATCTACGGCGCCATGGTTCTAGGGGTCTGTGTGTGGGGGTGTGGGTGGTGTGGGTGTGACACGCCGTCGTCCCTGCAGCTCGGGTGATCACGCCACGAGCGACGCTGTTGTCGGCCAACCGAGTGTGACTAACACGATTCCCTGGTTCCCCTTCCTCCTCCTCCTCCTCCTCCCTGCCTTAGCCCTCCTGCCGGCGACGCAGCCGGCGATATTTACATAAAAGGTGGGTTTTAAGATCCCCCCCCCGGAACAACACGAGGGGGGCGCCAGCAATAACTGTTGTGTCTTATTGGCTCGTTTAACTTCGTGTGTTTGGTTTCTCTTCGTCTCTTTACCCATATATACATTCTCTCTCTCTCTCTCTCTCTCTCTCTCTCTCTCTCTCTCTCTCTCTCTCTCTCTCTCTCTCTCTCTCCTCAAATCGGATACGAGATGGAATTTAACGTACAACGATAATGCCGCGGGTATAGCGTCATCGTATATTCCTCATTAGCGATGACCGTGTCAGCTTAAAAAAGTAGCAGGAGAATTTGAGAGCGAGGACGGACGGACGCCTGGCAGGCATGTACCTACCTACCTACTGGCCCGCGGGACACGCTTGTATTCCGTAAACATTTTATGCTACAGCCTTATCTGCATATGAAAGGAGCCAGGTGATCCAATAGAGGCGAGAATAATAATTACGGAGAGAGAGAGAGAGAGAGAGAGAGAGAGAGAGAGAGAGAGAGAGAGAGAGAGAGAGAGAGAGAGAGAGACACGGTGTGGTGACCCGGCCTACGACTCTATGAAACACTATGTGACCCCCCTTCCCCCCTTCTCCATCCGTTGTGACCTGACCTGTGGGGATCAGGACGTGACCAAAGGGGAATGGTAAGTTTTCCACCCTTCCCTGTCCAGTGTTGAATGGTAATCCCATCAGTTCCTTTACCTTATTACTAATTATTCTAATGAGGGGAGGACCCGTCCATCTAATGAATCATTTGTGGTATGAAGCTCATTAGAGTACTGGAGCAAATCTCTTCGGATAATCATTTGATACGAAAGCCAAGTGAAATTATTAGTCTGTGACATGATTGTAATCCCTAAAATGACATAAATTATTTATTTCCCCCAACATCCTGCTCTCGCATCTTGCCTTGTACACACACACACACACACACACACACACACACAAACACACACACACACACACACGCACGCACAAACACTCACACACACACACACACACATATATATATATATATATATTCCCTACTTCACGACTACGTACTTTCTCTGAATTTCCTTGCAAATACGGATATGATTATGTAAATATGGAAATGATGATTTGAAAGTCATATTTCTAGGCGTCTTAACGAAAAAAAAAATGGTAACCTAATATCAATGTTGTACAGGGAAAACTGAAGCCATAATTCTTATTATAGGCCACAGTAAACAAACACATCCTGACAACTTATGAGAGCAGTTGTAATGATACAATCATTACAAATATTACAGCATAAATGATAAATGGTAAAAAATAGATAGCCTCAAGTTAGAAAATAGACTCGGATAGAAATATCATCATTCAGGGAACATTCATATATATATATATATGTATATATATATATATATATATATATATATATATATATATATATATATATATATATATATATATATATATAGTTAAAACTAGGAGAAAATATATATTAATGTGTATATATAGGTAAAACTAGAAGAAAATTAAACCAAAGAATATGAGAACAGAGGCGAGATGTCATATTATAGAGAAAACAATTTTCTTTGTCAGTTGTGTTTGGGATTATAATCCTGGTTAGAGGCAAGGTAATCGTTGCTTTGCTTTCACGTCTAATGATCATCCGGGACGGGTAACTGCTCTGTCTAGACTCGTCAGCTTCATATCAAATTCTAATTCATTAGAAGGACAGGCTGGTGTCCCTCATTAGAATAATTTGTAAGAAGGTTAATACGGTAATAATCACCCGTAAACACCCGACAAGACAAGGAAAGAGACTGCCAGTTACGGCCTTAATCCCCTCCCCACACAGGTCAGGTCACAGCAGCTGGGGTCATTTGGATGTTGCTCAAGTTATTGGCTAGGACACACACACACACACACACACACACACACACACACACACACACACACACATTCACACACACACACACACATATATATATATATATATATATATATATATATATATAAGATGGTACGAGCCAGCCCTGGACAGAGCTGGAGAAGGCAGACCCAGCAGGAATAATCTGGGTAGAAGCCTGGCTCCTGGGCTGGCCAACCTTAAGACGGGAGAGCAATTTTAATCTGGGAGTTCATGTTGACATTTTCTGAATACACAGGCGAGACCTAACGCTGGTGTGGGGAGAGGGAGGATGGTGGGTGTGGGGAGAGGGGGGAGAGAGAGAGAGAGAGAGAGGGGAGATGAGAGAGGGAGGAAATATTTGTGGTGTCGTCTTTAGTTATTGCCTCAGAGAGAGAGAGAGAGAGAGAGAGAGAGAGAGAGAGAGAGAGAGAGAGAGAGAGAGAGAGAGAGAGAGAGAGAGAGACGTGTCTTGCCTAGCCCCATATGGTTTACATTAGTGTGTGTGTGTGTGTGTGTGTGTGTGTGTGTGAAGTCTGCAGTTTACTCTGAGGTTTACTTCGTTGTGTGTATACTGTTTTAAGGACGGGGCCGTGTCCCTCCCTCTCCCTTCCCTTCCCTAAATCTTAACCTAACGCCCTTAAAGGGAACTGTTTACTCTTAAAGAATATTGTCTTAAAAGTTTGATGTAATTCCTTGAATGTTGACCTGGATCCAATATTCAACGTAAAACCTTTAAATCGTAGATGCTTTCCTTAAATCTTTTAATTATAGTGTTATTCCTCTAAAACCGCCCTTTTTTTATTTTACCTAAAATCTTTACTTAAAAACCTACCTTGCCATGATTGCTTACGCATAACACCAATTTATTTTAACTTGCCTATTTTAAGTCCTTACTCCTTTACCATATCAAAACCTAAAACTTAGAATTTCTCCCTTTATCAAAGTCACATAAAAACTCGTACTTAAAACCATACCTTTTTTTTTATACAGTCCTTTACCTAGAAAAAAAACCTTACTTAAAATCACTCGTTTCTCACGGTCACACACTTTAAACCCTAACTTAAAACCATTACTTCCTCCCTTACCGAAGTCTTATCAAAAACCATTGAAACCTAAAAAAAAAGAAAGATCTTCTCCTTTACCTTAGCCACTTACCCAAACACCGTCCTTAAAACCTGTACGCCCTCTCCTCTCACCTAAAACCCTAAATCTAAATCCATTACTTTAAATTGACTTGTCTCCCTAAAGCCATTATCCCTAGAAAATACTGAAAAAAAACAGGCTCGTGCCATGAATAACAAGCTAAGCCACCCACACGCGGCAAGCTAAGCTGGCATTAAAGGTGCGGCCACAAACAGCCAAGTTGATCAGATGTTCGCAGAGAGGTACATTGGCTTCGGCCGGGCCCACGGGGTTAGAGACAAGACCCCACCACCGCCCCACCCTCGAGACCAGCTAAAGGTCGATTCTGTACAGTGGAGGTTGGGTTAATGTGTCTTTTGATGCCTGGTGACCGACTGTCACGTTTGGCAACGCCGCCAGATCCTACCAGCACCCATCACTACCCACCTGCACCCATCACCACCCAACGCTACCAGATCCTACCAGCACCCATCACTACCCTAACGCCACCACCAGATCCTACCAGCACCCATCACTACACCACATGCACCCATCATTTCCCAACGCTACCACCAGATCCTACCAGCACCCATCACTACCCCACCTGCACCCATCACCACACAACGCTACCAGATCCTACTAGCACCCATCACTACACCACCTGTACCCATCATTACCCAACGCCACCACCAGATCCTACCAGCACCCATCACTACACCACATGCACCCATCATTTCCCAACGCTACCACCAGATCCTACTAGCACCCATCACTACCCACCTGCACCCATCACTACCCACGTACACCCCACTAGAACAAGTGCAGGAACGCTGAGAGATCCATTCCCCTCCCTCCCTCATCTTGGATATCAACTCGCTTGTGTCGTCTGCCCATCTGGACTCCTTAAGAATCCTGAGAATCCCACCTCGGGAGCGGTTAACCCGCCACTTCCCCACGAATTATGAGGGGGGGGGGGGCGGCTCGGTGAGAGGGAGGGAGAGGGAGGGAGAGGGAGAGAGAGGGAGAGCCACCGTCTCTCGCCTCATGCACTGCGCCTGGACGTGATTCTGGTGGTGATGCATGATGGTGGAGAGGGGGAAGGTGGGGAGGGGGAGTTGAATGGGGGGGAAGGGGGGAAGGGGAGTTGAATGGGGGGGAGGGGGGAAGGGGAGTTGAATGGGGGGGAGAGGGGAAGGGGAGTTGAATGGGGGGGAGGGGGGGAAGGGGAGTTGAATGGGGGGGAGGGGGGAAGGGGAGTTGAATGGGGAGAAGGGGAGTTGGATGGGGGGGAGAGGGGTTTCCTTTCTTGATGTAGGTAGAGCGTGGCGGCGGTGATTCTACCGCAGCGAGAGCGATTCTTGGGTGATTCTTCTTGCGGTGGGGAGAGTGACAGTGTTAGGTTAGGTGATTCTCCTGGAGTGAGAGTGGTTCTAGGGTGATTCTAGTGGTGGAAATGGATGTTTAAAGGGAGGGGAGGGAGAACTTGATGGGGTTTGAGTGTTACAGTATTGATCCAAGTGAGCTGATTGATTCTAGAGTGATTCTGATGATGATTCTAGAGTAAATCTAATGACAATTGATTCTAGAGTGATTCTGGTGATGATTCTAGAATGATTCTGATAATTGATTCTAGAGTGATTCTGGTGATGATTCTAGAATGATTCTGATGACAATTGATTCTAGAGTGACTCTGATGATGATTCTAGAGTGATTCTGATGATGATTCTCGAGTGATTCTGGTGATAAGTATGTGGCTCGCTCAGGATGGGGAGCGGTGGCTTAAGTGCCTCACCATCAGTGATTCTAGCCTGATTCTGATGCCTAGAATCCTACTAGCGGACGCTGGCTCTCCACAGTGATTCTACTGGGCTGAACCCGAACCCCTTCCCCCCCTGCCCCCATGTGCGCCTTATCCTCTCCCTCCTAATCGCCCCTTTTACCTCCCCACCCCCTTTCCTCTCCTCCTCTCCCCCTCTGCGCCTTCTTCTCTCTCTCCTAATCGCCCCTTTTACCTCCCCTCCCCGCCCTTACTCCTCCTCTCTCCCCTCTGCGCCTTCTTTTCTCCCTCCTAATCGCCCCTTTTACCTCCCCCTTCCCGCCCTTACTCCTCCTCTCCCCTCGCCCTCACCTCCCTTCTCCACTATCCGTCACAATTACTCAGCTCCCCACCACTTGCGGTTGTGGGTGGGAGGGGAGACAGATGACTGTACTAAGCGGGGCGATAACCGCCCACCGATATGAACTCATGGTTGGGCTATTGGCCCGATATATGTGTGTGTCGCTGGTCGTCGTGGGGGGGGTTTTGGGGGGGTGTTGGGGGAGTGTTGTGGGGGGTGCTGTGGTTGTGGGGGGGTTGTGTTGTGGGGGGTGTTGTGAGTTGTGGGGGTGTTGAGGGTGTTGTGGGGGTGTTGTGAGTTGTGGGGAGGGGGTGTTGAGGGTGTTGTTGGGGTTTTGTAATTTGTTGTAGGATGTTGTGGGGATGTGGTGAGTTATGGGGTGTTGTGGGATGTTGTGGGGTGTTGTGAAGGGGTGGTGGTGGATATTGTAGGGTCCTGGTGGTGGCTCTATAGTGAGGATCTCTCTCTCTCTCTCTCTCTCTCTCTCTCTCTCTCTCTCTCTCTCTCTCTCTCTCTCTCCTTTTGTTGAAGATAACGTAAAAAGAAACGTCTTTAAGTAATATGCGAAGACGATTGTGGACGTGTGCAGGATTAATGCAGACGAACTGTTAACCAAGAATCCAGAAATAGCAAACGAAATGTAATAAGAAGAAACGTACAATGATGGGTATTGAAGACAAAACCAAAAATGCGAATAAGGAAACAGACCTGCAATTTGCATATATATATATATATATATATATATATATATATATATATATATATATATATATATATATATATATATATATATATATATCTACAAGAAATCCACCCATAAAAAAAGATATATACTTACGAGCCTTTACTGAGGCAAATTGTCTGTACTGGTACAATAGCATTGCTGACACAACATAACCCTGGGATAACACGCATATTATTACTGGCTGAGGGACGCGTCAAGGCCTTTAACTCCGGGTTATGGTCCAGCCCCAACACTTTACCGCATTATTAAACGTCCCTCGAGGACTACCTTATATGCCTCCGTCCTCGTAGGGCTGTTGGAGAGGTAGGGGCCCCGTGAGGATTGAGGGAGGGGCTCCTCCTCGCTGGGCTGTCCCCTACAGGAGAGCCTGTGAGGGCTGGTAAGCCCGCCCAAGTGTGTGAGGTACACAGTCGTCTCCTCTACTCCTTCATCACTGGACTGATATACTGTCTTGCCATATATATATATATATATATATATATATATATATATATATGACCTCAAAGGCTCATGATGCTGAGGGCTTATATATCAACTGACTTATATTTCTCTCTTGTGTCTCCCATGATGATGTGATTGTTACACGAAGGTGCACTTGGGAATTTTTCGTGTTTCATTTTCCCCGTGGACTCATAGGAATATATATATATATATATATATATATATATATATATATATATATATATATATATATATATATATATATATATATATATATGAAAGGTATATAAATTTCACACGCTGGAAACATTATCTTGCACAATCCGCAGTGAGGTTCGAACCCAGGCACTTTTCGCAATCGAAGGTGACCTTCCAGAGACCTCGAACCCACGCACTCGTGTACTACGCCGCTCGGCGGCAACGTTAATGCAACATCTAGAGCACCAATATGTCCGCCCGCCGGGGGTAGTGCCCCAAGATGGCGGCGACTACATTCGCGAATTAGGTATTCCGGATCTGTGCTGTTAGTGGCTCTGGTTTATTTATGTTACTAACGCTTGTCACGTGAGGTGTTGCAGAGCATACCTTCCCAGTAACACTTACTCCATCACTCATGCTTTATATATATATATATATATATATATATATATATAGAACCTTCACTTCCACATGAAAATATATATGCAGCAGTGGTGACTGTTGTATATATATTGCAGCAGTGGTGACTATTGTATATATATATATATATATATATATATATATATATATATATATATATATATATATATATGTATATATATATATATATATCTACGTTTGTCAGTTGCGTTTGAAAAGGTTTTATCTTAAAATATTGTAATTTTTCTTTTAGATTATCAATGAGCCACAGGTTTTTCAAAATAGATGCTTTTTAGAAAAAAATGTATCTATCGTAAAACGGAGCAACGTATTGTAAAAGAAAAAAAAAATTGGCTTAATTTTATGGTGAAAAATAAATGAAAAAAGAAAACGTTCTAAAAAATATGAAAATAGTTATAAAACGTTTTAATCCGGGATTCACTTCAAAAACGTTTTGGAGAATTTGGATATTGTTTCAAACCGGGAAAATAATAGAGAAAATGTTCCCAACTGTGGAGGCATTGAGGAGACGTTCCCACCTGTCGACAGAATTTTAGAACGTTTAAACCCAGGCAACGTAAATTGTTTTTAAACTGGAAATTCGTTCAGAAACGTTTAGAATGGTAGAAACGTTTGAAACACTTCATAAACCTTCTACACACACACACACACACACACACACACACGTATCCTTAATCTATGAAATGTTGTTTTTAGAAGCCTTTATCAACACATTACTACGGCCATTCTAACCCTCTATGTCAACAATTAATCCTTCATATTTCGGATCCAACGTTTCCAGGCGCACATGGACTCTTCCTAGCGTTTATTTATTCCTGGGTTCGAAGCTGGCGATTGCTTATTCTGAAAGCGTATATGATTTTGAAGGCTTGTGATTTTGAAGGTTTGTGACTTTCAAGGCTTGTGATTTTGAAGGTTTGTGATTCTGAAAGCATATATGATTTTGAAGGCTTATGATTTTGAAGGCTTGTGACTTTGAAGGCTTGTGATTTTGAAGGCTTATGATCTAGATGGCTTGTGATTTTGAAGGCTTGTGACTTTGAAGGCTTGTGATTTTGAAGGCTTGTGATTTTGAAGGCTTATGACTCTGAAGGCTTATAATTTTGAAGGCTTTTGATTTTGAAGGCTTGTGTCTGAGGGCTTATGACCTCGAAGGCTCATGATGCTGAGGGATTATAATTCTTTAAAAAGACGAAGGGTTACAACTTTGAAGGCTTATGGTTCTGAGGGCGTCCCCCCCCCCCCCCACGATAATCATACTTTGCTAATTTTCCATTTTTTTTCCCTCATTATCCACACTGACCTATGTCTATGTCCCTGATCTCTTCGGCTGTTCCGTACGGTCGCGAGCGGATCCTGCATTCTGTTGGGGTCTGCATCCTGCATTCTGCTGGGGGTCTGTATGCCTTTGAATATTCGACCTGGACGGCCTTTTTATAACTAATTTGCAACACATGGAACATAATTTTTCACGGGAATGCGAAACGAAATTCGAGAAGCTACGTATATACATATATAGTTAACATTCTAATATAACCTCTAAAAAAAAGTGAATAGATTTTTTTTTCCTACCTTCACATATGATATATCAAAATGAAAATATGGTCATCAAGGTTTCAATTATTTTTTTCCTATAGTTTTCCCGTAAAGTTTTTGACAGCCATGAATAATTTACATGTGTAGAATGCTTTGCCTTAACGTGTATCGAATGGATTACATTTAAGGGAATTCATAGGTAATGAACAAAATTTATGAATTAAGATAGTATCCCAGTTTATAGGTTACATTAGAATTACATCACAAGTAATTAAGATAATCAAGCTATTGTCTATATATCGGTTTATTGTTTATATCAGAACGAAATCAAAGGTAATTCACTATAGTAACAGATTATTCTTCTTGAAATTATTTCTCCAAAGGAACCGGAAAATTATTTACATAATCGTTATATCATTTCGTTTTTCCTTTCCGTGTCTTAATTCACTGTATATATATATACACTGGGACGAAATTTAAATGCATATACACCAAAATGACACCTTCGCGTGTAAGCTGTTTGGATGGGGGTTCCCAACCCCTTTTGGAGATCAAGAATAATTATCTATTTATAATTCCAGAGGGCAAAAAATAGATATCGTGAAAGACATGACTTATGTTTGATGTCAGCCTCTCTCTCTCTCTCTCTCTCTCTCTCTCTCTCTCTCTCTCTCTCTCTCTCTCTCTCTCTCTCTCCACTTATCTCAGTCTTTTTCTCTCCCCTTATCAAACTCTCCTCTCATATTTTTCTATTTCTTTTACTCTTTCTCCTCTTACCTCCCTCTCTTTCCCTGCTTCTCTCCACGTCTTTACATCTGTCTGTCTGTCCCTTTCACTGCCTCCCCAACCCCTCCCACGACTAGATCTATCTCTCTGACCTTTGCTTTTGTTGCTAAGTTTTAAGTACTAACACAAAACATGAAAAAAAGACGTACATTCTCAAGGATTCCCTTTGAACCAAGAGAACTCATCCCACCCAAACACTCGGGAATACAGAGATTGATTTTGCGAAGCGTATAGGCATTACAGGTACAGGGCATCGGCATGTACTCTATCAATTCACTGCCTTCATCCATGTCATTCCCGGGTCATTCAATGAATGGGCGAGTTCCCGGTGAATAAGTGAATATCCGACAACGACATGGCTTCAGGCGCTGGTAAACAAGGACCAAGAGGATTGAGTTGTGAACACGAGGGAATATGCCATCCGTTTTCTCGACTCACAGGCTCTCTCGTTTTCTATATCTTGGGGAAAACGATTATGCGAAACAAATGAAGAATAATGGTGCTCCAGGTTCTTAATTGTTATGTATTGTTCTTGTTCTGTATCCGTTTAGGAGGCCTAGCCTTGAGGTCACCGAGAACCTCAAATTGACTTGTTACCCTTCAGTAGGCCTATAGTCACGTGGGCGAGAAAATCATTGTATTCTGTATGGATTTCGTGGTCCTATATATGCAAGCCATCGATATTCAAATAGTCCGTATTTCGCTCGGTATTTTCATTGATTCACTAAATGCCTGTCCTCAGCCAATAAGGGCTTTCTTTCTATCGTATATATATATATATATATATATATATATATATATATATATATATATATATATATATATATATATGTACAATCTTTAGTCAGGATAAATTCCTGCATTTCCTGCATTAATTATAACATTCCATGACGAAAACAAAAACAAAAGAATTGCCAAGCGTCACTACGATTCAATATTTCTCTTAATATCTCTTAACAAAGACGTTTCCCTTACTATCAAAAGCGAGTTAAGTTCCACTTTTTCTTTACCTGGTATTCCTCGTGTTTAAATATACCTTAACTCTGTCTCACCTTCCAGAAAAAACATTTAGAAATAAAAAACTAAGGCAACATTTCACATTTCTGAGATTTCACCGTAACTGGGCCTCCGTGCTTTGTTTACGTCCAATATATTCACAGGAGTGAGGTTCCCCGCTCCGTTTATGTGCGTTTTATGCCTTCACAAGGGCTAAGGATTGCCCCAGGGCTGCCTTAGGGCTGTTGTCCACGTTGTATAAAAAGGGGAAAATACAGCCATGCATAAAATGTCCAGGAAAGTCGTAGAGGATCGTAAGAATAACATGAAGACATGCAGAGAGGGAGAGACGAGGATCTGCACAAGGTGGGGACTTTTCCTCAGAGATAAGCTGTGAAGAATACGAAGCCCTGGAGAGTAAAAAAATGCTCCTTTGGAACCACCTCTTGAAGTACAGCTATAATGAAGAATATGTATAGAAGACTTTAGACTATAGATGATGTCGTTGCAGACTGAAGAATGCTCATAAAGTGAATGCATTACCCGAGCTCGGTTGAAACGAAGAAACCTTATGAGAGAACGCAAGACTGGAAAAACTTTCGGTCAAGGACGAATGGATATTTTTACCCATAATCATAATTAAGAAATAAAAACACACATTGTTTGACCGAAGAGAATGACTCGTGACATTTAAATCAGAAAAACGTGCAATGATAAAGCTAATAATATATAGAAAAACCAAATGCTTTGAATAATACACTTCGCTACGTAAATATAAGGAAAAAAAGATGTAATTTCTAAAGCGAAAGAATATGAATCAGTGCATAACCATGTGGCAGACAGTTAAGATATGCACACATGAATCTACGAAAATGAAGAAAGTATGTGGCTGAATGTGAAAATAAAATAAGATAAATAGCTGCATGTTAGACAGACGTAAGCTAAACTTGTTATTGATATAGCAAGTGGGTAGCTGCTTTTCTGCTTTGTTGCCAGAGTGGAAGAGGATGTAGCTACATGAAAAAAATATATAGAATTAGGACTATGAAGAGGGTTACAACCATCTGTACCAATCTATCTATGTAATAGAATGAAAGAAGAAATCTGACATAACAAGCAAGAATGGCTTACAGGAATATTACCTAACCATATATATACTGATATCACCACTACTACTACTACTACTACTAAATGTAACAAGATAAAAGTATGCATATATATATATATATATATATATATATATA
>NC_092289.1:19280777-19293277 GCF_036320965.1 Panulirus ornatus | reverse complement strand
CAGGCCTGCATTGGTGACAGCTGCATACAGGCCTGCATTGGTGACACCTGCATACAGGCCTGCATTGGTGACAGCTGCATACAGGCCTGCATTGGTGACAGCTGCATACAGGCCTGCGTTGCTGACAGCTGCATACAGGCTTGCATTGCTGAGAGCTGCATACAGGCCTGCATTGGTGGCAGCTGCATACAGGCCTGCATTGGTGACAGCTGCATACAGGCCTGCATTGGTGGCAGCTGCATATATGACACCCAAACAGGAGCTGGTATGTTTACACAGATGACGTGTGTGGCTCTTTTTAATCAATGGGAGGGTCTAGTGGTAGTGGTAATACCAGCATTACGCGTCGGCTGTCAAGTACCCTTCCCTTGCCCTTTTCGACGGCCACGACAAAAGAAGAAAAAGAAAATGGAAAAAGAAAGAGCTTTAGCAGTAATAATAACACCCACCTGCTCTAACTTCACGCCCTCTCCCCCCCCGTCTCGTAAACCCTCACCACCCACACCACCACTAAACTTCCTCCGTTCCCTTCCCCACCACCTCCCTCTCCCTCACACACCACCCCCCCAACCCCATGGCTCGCTTTTTCCCCCCCTCTAAATTGAAAATCTATAAATCTATGTTTCTGAAACCTTTACCATAAATCAATAGACACCAATCTCCCTTCGGCTCGGCCCTCTGCAGCAGCCAGGCTCGCTCCCGTCATTTTCCTGTAGCTTTACCTCACACACACACACACGCACACATGCACCTTCCGCTCCGTTCCCCGGGCCGATACTGGGCGAAACACCCACCACAGGATATCTGAGATGTTCCTTTATGGATACTGACACACGTGGGTGTGCGTTCAGCCGCCCGCCATCACGATATTAGCATAATAATATCTTGTAAAATGTGTAGAAAAATGTTTCGTGTGTGTGTGTGTGTATATATATATATATATATATATATATATATATATATATATATATATATATATATATATATATATATATATATATATATATCAACTGACTATTATATTTCTCTCTTGTGTCTCCCCTGATGATGTGATCATTACACGAAAGTGCACTTAGGAACTTATCGTGTTTTATTTTCTCCGTGGACTCATAGGAATATATATATCATATATATATATATATATATATATATATATATATATATATATATATATATATATATATATATATATTTTACTAGCTGCCGGACCTCGCGGAAGAAGAGAGAACAGAAGGCGCAACTCACCCTTACAAAAATCCACCAAAACACCACATTTTCGACAATTGTGCCCTGAGTGTTGCAAGTCAAACAAGCGGCCGGCCAAACTTTTATCACACTATTGTCGTCAACAAGTCCCAGCTTTAATGACAACAGACATTTTCGCGGAGAGAATTCGTCTAGAAAACAGAAACAAAAGTTAACGTTGAACGGGACGAAATATCACATAGTTTTTTTTTTTGGCTCTCCCGGTATGAAAAAAAAAAACCCCCTCCGCTCCGGTAGCGCTGTCTTGGGGTGGGGGAGTGTCTTGTGGCAAGAGGCCCCTTGGAACGATTCTGTCGTCGACTTGTGGTGGTGAGGATCGTGCGCGTGAATAGATTGTTTCTCGCGATTAGGACGGGAGTCGCGTGATGACGCACACAGAGTTCGCTGGTGGCGACTTTGAAATTAGGCGCATCTCGACAGCAAACATTACCTCCAGCGTTCCTCATAGTGTAATAATGAGGCATTCCATGAGGACCAGTGCTTATCGAGGTCATGCAACCACACACACACACACACACACACACACACCCGCGTTCCTGTCATTATCGTGCCAACAAGTCGAGAGTCTTTTGCCACGATCACGCGTCGAAGTCCTGGAAAAAATCAGGTTTTGAAGAAAGACTTTATCAAGATGCCTCGGCGTCAGCATGAAGGTAATTGATACTGAACTTGTGGTGGTCAGCAGTAGTTGCCTTGAAGGGCTGCGTCAACTTCACCAGATGTTGAGGAGGAGGGAAGTTTTGGAAATTTTTAGCTGCGAAGGAAAGGATGTGAGGAGCTGGCCCACCTGAGTTAACGCCGGGTCAGACCACTGGTGGTAGAGGTCACTTCGTCACCAGGAAAGCGCACTGTAGGAGGCCACTTCGACTCGAGGATAAGCCACTGAGGGAGACACAGTCATCATCCACTTCGAAGCCACGTCATCGCCAAAGGCCACTTCGACTCGAGGATGGGACATTGAGGAAGACACAACCACCATCCACTTCGAAGATAGACCATCGTCAAAGGCCACTTCGACTCGAGGATGGGACATCGAGGGAGACACAACCACCATCTACTTCGAAGACAGACTATCGTCAAAGGCCACTTCGACTCGAGGATGGGACATCGAGGGAGACACAACCACCATCCACTTCGAAGCCAGACCATCGTCAAAGGCCACTTCGACTCGTATCCAGACCATCATCGAAGAACACCAACACCACCACCCACTCGGAAGCCAGACCAACCTCAAAGGCCACTTCGACTCGAAGCCAGAACCTTCACCGAGGGCACACCACCACCAACCAACCCACTTCGAAGCCAGACCGTCTGAGGAAGGACGCCTCCGCCCGTTGTGCACCGCCGCCTGGCTAACCTTCATATATCGCTGGTTATCGGGTCTTGGCCGAGGTTCCTACCCCCAAGGATCAATGGCTTGGCTCGTCTTAGTTCATCCTTGTCTCCTTCCTCGCCTCCCTGGACTCCTGCTTCAACGCCCCACTCCTTCTTATCGCATCGTCTATCCCTCTCCTGTCAGTTGCTTTATCGCCTTTTTTCACTCATTTTTTCTCCCCCTCCATTTGGCCTGGCTGTGAGGCCGGATGTTTACTGGTTTGTTTGTTTTGCTTGTGTCTGTATTTGTGTGCGTAAGTGCACGCGCGTGTGTATTTTTGTCTGTGTATGTTGCTTTGTGTGTGTGTGTGTGTGTGTGTGTGTGTGTGTATTTATGTCTGTATGCATGTATGTGTGAGATTACTTCGTAAATATGTATGTATGTGTGTTTGTATGTGGATTCGGATGTATATTTGAGCCAGCATCCTTGTGTATGCATGAGCATGTATGTAAATACAAGACTCGTACACGTACATACGATTTTCTATTCTTTTTTGTCCTTATTTTTCCCATCACTCCCCCATCCCCTTCCTCCCTTCCCCTCTCTCCCTCTCTCTCTGTCTCTTTCTCTCCCATTTCCTTTACTCCTTTAACTCCCCTCTTTCCCCTAATGCTCTTCAGTTCTCTCCCCTCTCCCTATTTATCAGGATTTTTTCCCCTCTCCCTTCCCCCACACTTCTTCTGTGGTCTTGTCTTACTGTGGGTTGTGGGAAGAGAGAGAGAGAGAGAGACACTCCACCCTCCTCCTCCCACAACCCCTTCTCGCTGAAGTGAATCTTCTCTCCTACTAGAGGCATCTCTCTCTCTCTCTCTCTCTCTCTCTCTCTCTCTCTCTCTCTCTCTCTCTCTCTCTCTCTCTCTCTCGGACGACACACCACATTCCTGGGTCTCTGGGAGGCCAACTAAGCCACCTTAACTGACTCACTAGAATAATCCCATTGGCTAACGCACTCAGTCAACTCGAAACGTAAGTGGCGACTACAGGGAAGAAAATGAAAATGAAATACACAGAATACAAAGCCAAACGACTCGCATTAGACGGCAAGCTTGACCCCTGAAAAGCCAAACAACAAACAGACGACAAACAACAAAGAGCCAAACAAACAAGGGACAAACAACAAAGAGCCAAACAAACAAACAAACAAACAAACGACAAACCAACAAGGAGACCCAGCTTAACAAATGTCTGCGACATAAATAAAAAGGCCGTCCACAAAACAAGTTACCTTTCTCGGTGGGGAATTCATCCTCATTAGAACAGCTTAACTAACTGACCAAACCCACCTCCCAACCCCCCACCACAGGGAGAAAAGCTAATTAAACCAGCTGACGACTGACGAAATAACAGGGGAAAAAGAAGACTATAAATACATATAAAATGCCTTCAAAAAAGCTCTACGTGCATTTTGTGTAGCTTTTAATATCACACAATAGGGTATATTAACAACCAGGGACACTGCAGCATTACGAAGAGACACACACACTGTGGGGAAAGAGGAGGAGGACAAGGAGGTGGTGGGGTTTTCTCTTTTTATCTTTTTAAGGGGTTTACTGCTAATTAAACCCGTGCTTGCATCAGGCAACTGAAATATCCGAAGCAACGAGCGAGCGAGTGAACCACTTTGTCTCGTCGGGGTAGCCGGGAGGCCGGGCTCCTACGAGTTCTGAAACGAGTTTTGGGTGGGTGGTGCTACGAGCAGGTGCGGGACCCGGGTAAGTCGTTCTAATTTAGAGACAAGTTATAAGCACTCTGTCCGAACGAGTTTAGCGGGAGTTCGGACGAGGAATGCATAATGAGGATGGACTTAATGATGACTTACACGAATATAATAGAACGACAAATATTGTATGATATATGTATATGTGTGACTGTGTGTGTGTGTATGATATTAGAGAGAAATATTACGTGGGATGAAATATATATATATCTGTGTGTGTGTGTGAGAGAGAGAGAGAGAGAGAGAGAGAGAGAGAGAGAGAGAGAGAGAGAGAGAGAGAGAGAGAGAGAGAGAGAGAGAGAGAGAGATTAGGAAGATAATACCTCGCAAAAGAAGGCACATATTCAAAAAGGATAATAAAAGACACACACACACACACACACACACACACACAAACAAACAAACAAACAAAGTATCAACCCACCTCATTCCGCGAAGCAGACAACAAACAACACGGACAAACAAATTAATCAGGATCGTGATGAACTGTTTGAAAGCGTTGGTAGAGATCCTTTGAGCCCTTGAACACGACGGTACGACCCTTGGACACGACGGTACGACCCTTGAACACGATGGTACGACCTTGAACACGACGTTACGACCCTTGAACACGCTGGTACGACCCTTGTACACGACGGTACGACCCTTGGGCACGACGGCACGACCCTCGAAAACAAGGCGTTCCCTCCCCCTTGGATATGACAGCCTGGCCTTTGACCAGACCTTAAAAGCATCGGGTCAAACACCAGGTCATCCTACGCATGGGTCGTCGTACCGTCGTGCTTAACGATCGAACCATCGCCCTCAAGAGGTCAAACACAGCAGATAACATGATATAAACACACACACACGAGACATTCAGTGTCTTATGAATAACTGAAGATAGAAATTTGGCTTCCTCTTCTCATGCCTCTCTAAGCTGTTCTTGGAAGCGAATCAACAGACCAGGTCTGGCACTCACGCTTCCAGCTACACCACAGTTTAGATAATGACCATAAAACAATGCCTAAATCATACCGTTAGGATCACCTTAAAAGATCGAACCACCCCTTACCCCCCCCCCCCCCCCCCCCGCGAGAGAGAGAGAGAGAGAGAGAGAGAGAGAGAGAGAGAGAGAGAGAGAGAGAGAGAGAGAGAGAGAGAGAGAGAGAGAGAGAGAGAGAGAGAGAGAGAGAGACCCGTTATGCTACCAGACTAGAAAGTATAATTACTTTTCTAAGCATTTAGAATCGGGTCACCCTCAGACATTCAAGGTAGCCTAATTTTCCGTCTTTCTGTCTATATTCTTAAGTCCTTGATCTCTCTGAATTTTAGGACAGTAGAGCAGATGGTTTCAATACCATCAGTTTACCATCACTTATTCTGTATTACTGTCTACAGACAGTCAACCGTCATCTTTTCTCTAGGTGAAAATAGATGATTTGAAAGTTATCTTACAGTAAATCTCTCTCTCTCTCTCTCTCTCTCTCTCTCTCTCTCTCTCTCTCTCTCTCTCTCTCTCTCACACACACACCCCTGTAACTCTGAGCTCGTTATTCTTAATTCTCTCTCTTTTACATCCCCCTCCTCTCACTACCTTTCACTCCCTCTCCCACGCGATATACCATCCTGGTCAGGGTAACACATATGTTACCATGTCTTCGACAGAAGTCGAGTCTACATATCAGTGATAAAACTACATATATAAATGTATACTTTGCACAAATTTCTAGAAAAATAGTATGAAAAGTATATATATATATATATATATATATATATATATATATATATATATAAGATTTTACCCCAGATCTGTTCGCTGTGAGTCCTGTGAGTTGGTTCCTCATAACAGTGGACTTCGATGTTTTGTGAATATAAGTTTGTACCGCGTTGTGGGTCCCAGAAGGTACACACACACACACACACACACACACACACACACACGACCGGATACTCTTCGAAGCAATGGTGTGTATCAGATCAGCAAAACAAATTTTTGAGGTTACTTAAAAAGGACGGGGCTCCTCTGCCTCCCCCACACACACACATCTAGAAGGTGGAGGGGGTCGGGGGGAGGGTCGGGGGGAGACAAAGACCACTCTCCCCCCCTCTCTCTCTCTCTCTCCCCCTTACCATGAAACAGCGCCACTGTCACTGCCCGCGACACTGCCCGCGGCACTAACCTGACAGTGAAGAAGACAGGTGGCGATCATCGGGGGCCCTCTCCCGCCTGTCACTGCCACGTATAATAGGATCTTAATGATCGTCTTCAGTGGGGGGAAGGGGTTCGAAGCCTATCATTAATAGCCCCCCATGCTATTAACAGAGCTATTACCTTACCCTCACCTCACCCCCCATTTACCCCTTCCCCCATCATCATCAGTGCTACCATTAGCTCCAACACCACCACCCTCCACCCACCACCCTCCACCACCACCCTCCACCACCCACCACCCTCCACCACCACCCTCCACCACCACCCTCCACCACCACCCTCCACCCACCACCCTCCACCACCCTATCACCAACGTGGTGGCACACACTCACTCCCTCTCTCTCCCTCCTCTCCCACATCAGTGCCACTGTGAGCGCCGCCTTCACTTTAAACTTTCATCTCGCTCGCATCATCCACACTCTGCTGCTTTATGGGACCGGCAGCTGACGGGCCTGGCCCTTCAGCTGCCGTTAATGTACACCCGAGGAAGAGAGAGAGAGAGAGAGAGAGAGAGAGAGAGAGAGAGAGAGAGAGAGAGAGAGAGAGAGAGAGAGAGGGGGGTGTGCGTGCGAGTGTGAGTGTCTGCGTGTGTGTGTGTGTGTGTGTGTGTGTGTGTGTGTGTGTGTGTGTGTGTGTGGGTGTGTTTGTGGGTGGGTGGGTGTGCCATTTAGGGCATACCCACCCACCCACTCACACACCCTTAAACAATGCCAAAGGGGAGGTGTGAGAGGGTGGGGTTGGGCGGGAGTTGGGTGGGGGAAGTGATGGTGTGACCCCATGGTAAGGGTTGGATGGGTGGTGATGGGGGATTAAGGATGGGGGGGAATGGGAGAGGGAATGGTGGTGGGGGAATCACCACTACGTCCTCCATCCCTGACTGGGTTGCTGGGAGCGACCTCAGAGAATTATAGCCGGATTATCATCATTCCCGGCGGAGGATCATCCAGGGATCATTGTCACCTTCACCACCATCATACCAACACCGATCATCATTTATTATTATTATTATTATTATTATTATTATTATTATTATTATTAGTAGTAGTGATAGTAGTAATATTATCATCATTATCATTATTGTTATTATCATTAATATTATAATTATCATTATTATTATCATTATTATCATTATTATCATTATTATTATTATTACTATTATCATTATTATTATTATCATTAGTAGTAGTAGTAGTAGTAATATTATCATCATTATCATTATTGTTATTATCATTACTATTATAATTATTATTATCATTATTATTATTATTATTATCATTGTCATTATTATTGTTATTTTTATTGTCATTATTATTGCCATTATAATAGTTATTATTATCATCATTATTATTATCATCATTATTACTATTATCATTATTATCATTATTATCATTTTCATAATCATCATTACTATTTTTATCATTTTTGTTATTGTTATCGTCATCATCATCCCTATCATTCTGCTATAATCACCTATAATATTATTATCTTTACTATTATTAGTGTTATCATGATAATTTTCGTGTACTGGATTATCTGTGGATATTAATATAATCATGAAAAACCTATCATTAACATGTTATCTTCACGAGGGGATTATAGGAAAGGTAATCTCATCATAGTATAATCGAATTATCATCCAACGATCTCTGGATTATTTTCATGAAAGGTAATTATCGAGGTGTGCCTTTGATAACAAATTTATCGGGGGGGGGGGTGTATGGGGGTTGGGGGGGAGAGTGTAGGGTAGGGTAGGGTAGGGTAGGGTAGGGTAGGGTAGGGTAGTGAGTGTGTCACACGATAGAAACACATCACCAAGGAATTATCAATGACGGAATTATTTTGCAGTTAATGATAATAATGACAGAACAGTCATCACGGATTACCTTCGTGACAATATAATTTCCGGGGGGGAAATAATTACTTTTGGATACGACACATCTGTTGGGTCATTTCCCCCCCCCCCCCACCCTTACGACCGAAGTATGGGGGGGGGGGAACAATTATATCGTAACAAGTTGTTAATCAAACTGACAATTACGACAGATTACATTTTTCATGAACTGGAATTACCATACGATTACATAGATGAAACAGAAAAAATTAAAAGAATTATTAGCGGTGAATTATATTCACGTATCGAAATAATCTCTCGATTATCCCCAGGTTTTAGTAAGAGTAGAAAACGTTAAATGGTTTATAGCATTAAAAAAAAGGTTTCCAATGTGAGTAGAAAACGTTAAACAGGGTTTTAGTAAGGGTAGAAAACGCTAAATGGTTTACAGCATCATAAAAAAGAAAACGATTTTCAATATGAGCAGAAAACGTTAAACAGGTTCTTAGTATGAGTAGAAAACATTACGTGGTTTTTAGCTCGAGAAGAAAAAACGCTGTTTTCATTGAGTAAAAAAAAAGGAAACGTTCAAAAGGTTTTTGTGTGATTATAACAAAAACTTTGACAGTTTTTTTAAAAGTGAATACAAGACATTGATTGAGCACCAGTGTGAGTCATGGTTTCGAAATGATGAAAAGGGTATTCGTGTGATTCGAAAACGCTAAGTGGGTTTCTGAGTGACTAGAAAACGCTATAGTTATAGTTTTCCAGTTTAACCTCAAAAAAAAAAAAAACCGCTGAAAAGAAAGAAAATGGTTTTAAGTATGACTTCTCTCTCTCTCTCTCTCTCTCTCTCTCTCTCTCTCTCTCTCTCTCTCTCTCGCTCTCTCTCTTTCGTTCCTAATGTTTCATACTTAATACTTTTTTCCTAAAAAAAGAAAATGAAAGACAGACTTTAAAGTATAAGTGGAAGTAAAAAAAAAAAAGATGATTAAAAAACGCACGTACCGGATTTTGCACATAGAGGCAGATAAGGAAGGGTTCTCTCATTTGGGTATGCAAATTAGCTAAGGAAACTCACCCACCCCCCCACCATTCCCCACCCCCACACTTACTCCCCTCCCCCCCCACCATTCCCCACCCCCACACTTACTCCCCACCCCCACACTTACCCCCCCACCACAACCTATCTTAACCAGCGCAGCCTATGCAAAGTAAACATACCGACCCATTGCTACGTCATTTACCGTCTTCTGAATATGTAAAACTCTAGTCTTTTTCATTCTCATTTTTTTTTTTACGTCTAGGAGTATTTACATTATGTAAATGACACACACGCACACACACACACACACGCACACACACACACACACACACACACACACACACACACACACACACACACACACCACATCTCGTAAAGGAAGCCAGCCACATTGGCAAATGTAAACAATGAAGAGAGAGAGATTCTCTCTCTCTCTCTCTCTCTCTCTCTCTCTCTCTCTCTCTCCCCCGCTGTAACTCACGTGTTGAACTTTTAAATCGTCTTATCAGTACATGCGAGGCACTGCCGATGAATCATGGGAGAAAATTTACATACCTGGGGGAGATTAATTAGTATAATAGGCGTAATCATTAGTGAATTGATATGGGGAGGAAGGGGAGTGGAGGGGTGGAGGATTCGTTGAAATAGGTGGAATGATTGGTAAAATTGGACAGACGAATGGGTAAACTGGAACCTCGGGGGGAGATGGGAGAACCACAGGGGAGATGGGGGAGCCACAGGGGAGATGCGAAGAACCACAGGGGAGATGGGAAGAACCACAGGGGAGATGGGAAGAACCACGGGGGAGATGGGAAGAACCATAGGGGAGATGGGGAGAACCACAGGGGAGATGGGAAGAACCACAGGGGAGATGGGAAGAACCACGGGGGAGATGGGAAGAACCATAGGGGAGATGGGGAGAACCACAGGGGAGATGGGAAGAACCACGGTCGAGATGGGCAGAACCACAGGGGAGATGGGAAGAACCACGGTCGAGATGGGCAGAACCACAGGGGAGATGGGAGAACCGCCAAAAGAAACCACAAGTCCAGCCACCTTCAAAATGACCCCGTCAGCCGCCAGAGCATCTGGCCAGACGTCTCAAACCCCCAGGGTTAACACGACACCGATCGACATTCGACGTCTGGCGTACGAGAGAAGAACACCTCACATTGACTTACTTCCCCCCCCTCAAGATAGAACAACTAAGTTCCATGAAGAACACCTCACATTGACTTACTTCCCCCCCCTCAAGATAGAACAACTAAGTTTCATGAAGAACACCTCACATTGACTTACCTTCCCCCCCCCTCCCCCAAGATAGAACAACTAAGTTCATGAAGAACACCTAAGCCTCGTTCAAGCTCAAGATGCATCATCAGGGTTTGACTTGAGTAGCGAGTGATGTGTTGTTTTTCCCTTCTAATAGACCAGAGTAGCGAGTGATGTTTTCCCTTCTAATAGACCAGAGTAGCGAGTGATGTTTTCCCTTCTAATGGACCAGAATAGCGAGTGATGTTTTCCCTTCTAATGGACCAAAGTAGCGAGTGAATCTAAGAGTACGAGGGTCTTAATCCAAGGTGAGTGTGTCCGCGGTGTGGGGAAGAAGGCGTTGCCACCTCGTCTCGTTCAAATGGCCACTGAATAATTCGACGAAGTTTGCTGGGTAAACGTGGGTGGTGTTTACTGCATACACGCCAGGGGAGGGAGGGAGGGAGGGAGGGAGGGAGGGAGGGAAGGGGGTCATAATTACATTTCTTCAGACTCGTGGAGCGCTGGTGATGGTGGTAGTGGTGGTGGGGGATGTTGGTGGTGGTGGTGATGGGGATGTTGGTGATGGTGATGATAGAGGTGATGGTGGTGATGGTGATGGTGGTGATGGCTGTGATGGTGATGGTGATGGTGATGTTGGTGATGATGGTAGAGGTGGTGGTAATGTTGGTGATGGTGGTGGTGGTGATGGCTGTGATGGTGATGGTGATGGTGAGGATGATGTTGATGGTTGGTGCTGGCGACAGTGGTGGTGGTGGTGAGGATGTTGGAGATGATGATGGTGGTGGTGATGGTGATAGGCGTAAGCCACGATGTAGGAGAAGGTTTCGCCACAGAACACACAAGGAACCATTTGTTTACTCTCCCCAACTCTCCCCCCCCCCCAACCAGATACCCTCCCCATACAACAGGTTAGGGGATTAATACATCTATCATACAATCATACACATAATACAATAATACATCTATCAGTCTATTCAGCCCTATTCTAAATACGTTGTTGATCATGAGCAAATCTTTCTTCTCGTAATAGTAACAGATGTGTATATACATATTCGTTCATTCTATTCGATTAAATATGCATTCGAACATAATCTTTTATTCTGTGTATTAATTTTTCTCTTTTATCGGACATAAGTATGCAAATTAGATATACATAATTCACAAGTTCTGGTCGAACTAGTGGGGTGGAAGCCAGGGGCTGCCTAGGCTGGGGTAGAACTACGTGGGGGTCGAGTTTATATAATTGGTCTGACATGACTTATAAACATGACGGATATATATATATATATATATATATATATATATATATATATATATATATATATATATATATATATATATATATATATATATATATCCTCCAGCTTTATACTGTGGCCATATACATTCCCGAGGACAGGTAGATAGATAGATAGATAGGTGGAGAGAGAGAGAGAGAGAGAGAGAGAGAGAGAGAGAGAGAGAGAGAGAGAGAGAGAGAGAGAGAGAGAGAGAGAGTTGTGCATTTCGTATAATCAGTCTCGTTAATGACTTTTTTGAAGTGGTAAGTCCTGGTTATTCAATTTTTTTCTTTTTTAAGACAAAAACCGATTTTGATAAAAAAAGGAAATCTATCCAGGCCCAAATCCCGAGCTGTTTCATTACATATATCACAACAGCCAGAATAGAAGATTAGGTTCATAAAGGCTTTTTTTGTTAATTACCCTATATTTAGCAATGCTAATACTTCATTTTTTTTTCTCTAATTCGGCTCCGGGCGCGTCGGTAAATCAATCCTGGACGAAGTGGAAATAGATT
>NC_092289.1:19260777-19278277 GCF_036320965.1 Panulirus ornatus | reverse complement strand
TTTTGATGCATATATATATGTTTCTAAGTGTCTGAGGCCTATCATTAAACTTTGATTTTGACATGATAAAGTTCCTGTTTTCCACTGAGCCTTTGACTTTGATTTTGACTGAATAGTGGATAATGATTTTGTCTCTGTATACAACAGGACTTTTGATTTGTAACTAAATTTCTAAGATGACGTAAATCTAGTTCTGTAAACAGCTACTTCACGAAAAGGCGTTTACAGATTAGGGGTAACGTTATAAGATTAGGGTAACGTTATAAGATTAGGGTAACGTTATAAGATTAGGGGTAACGTTATAAGATTAGGGGTAACGTTATAAGATTAGGGGTAACGTTATAAGATTAGGGGTAACGTTATAAGATTAGGGGTAACGTTATAAAGTCCCCCTGGCACTGCCGTTATCCTTGTGTTACCTACGCCAAAAAGGTGTTACTTCGTCGCTGTTATTATACCGTTTGTAACAAGTTTGTAAACGAGTGCATGGGAGCTGTCGATTTCTTTCTAAAGACGTGTAAATTGTAAATGTTTGTAAGAGGGGACTTTACACCTGAAGGGGTGAGTAAAATGGACGTGGATCTCCCGTTGATGGTGTCACATGGGTAAGCCAGGTGTCCCATTCACTATAACATGGGTCCCCAGGTGTCCCCCCCTCACTATCACATGGGTCCCCATGTGTCCCCCCCTCACTATCACATGGGTCCCCCCCTACCATCACAGTGTCCGACGGGTGACGGAAGGATGAAGCGGGGAGGAGGAGGAGGAGGAGGATGAAGATAGGTTCGTGGATGATGATGTATTGGGGGCAGACGATGGGTGACGGGCAAGAGGGTGTTGAATGATGGGAGACGGGTGACGGATGGATGAGCCAAGTGAGGGGGGGGGGAACAACCGTCAGTCACGGACAGAGAAATTGCCTCCTCTTAACAAGCGAGCGAGCCATGAGGACGACGGCCCATGCCCTGCCTGGCCTTGCCCCCCTGGCGGAGCGTTCGACGTGGAGGCCGCGACGCCGCCCGTGCAACAAAGCAAGTGTTGCAGGACCAATCAAACTGTTGCAGGAGTGTGTAATTGTCGGCAGTGAGAGTTGTGACGGAGGCGGGAGGAAAGATTGAGAGAGAGAGAGAGAGAGAGAGAGAGAGAGAGAGAGAGAGAGAGAGAGAGAGAGAGAGAGAGAGAGAGACGTATGTACTTCATTTAACTCCATTTATCTTTTTTTCTGGGGAGGAGGAGGAGGAGGAGGAGGTGAGCAAGCTCCCCTTGTGAGAGGGGGTCTGGTCTGGTCCACCAGGTTGTTCGATGCTGCGGGTCTGCGTCTGCCACATGCACTGCCCAGCTTGGGCGCCTATCCTTGAGGAGCCTGTGCACGCCCCTCTTCGGGGGGGTCTTCTTCTGATGGTCTCTCTTTTACCTGCGCAAGGTAGTGAATGGCAACGACACGTCAGCTCCGGATAGTGAACTACTGTTCTACCTAATGTCTCCTACGTTAGCACCTCACATCTCTTCACTCACTGCATCTTACTTGCACGAACAGCTCAGTCTCCCACGCCAGCGAGGGAGGATGATCCTCTTCCTCTTCCTCCTCCTCCTCCTCCTCCTCCTCCTCCTCCTCATATGCGAGCTAAGCATATCAGGTCTTCCCGGCATTGTCCACATCTCCATTTTGATGTGTCTCTCTCTCTCGCGTCGACGTTCTAATGAACAGGGGACTTTCAGTGGCCGTCCGACCCGACATATAACTCACGTTTTAACTGGATTCCTGCGCCTGGTGGCTGACTTTTATGACATTATCTCGCTCGGAGACACCCTCTCCGGTCCTGGATGATGGTGGTGGTGGTGTCGGCAGCACTGTACTCCGGGCAGGAGCATGGTAAGGTGGGGGGTTTTTTAGAACAAGACTTGCCAAGCCAACGGCGTCGTGAACTGCCTTCTGCTTCTGCGTGCTCGCGGTGAACCATCCCTTAATATCCAACAGATCAATCAGTTCCTTTGTCGTATTCCCGGACAGGCGAAGTCACCCGACATTAGACGCATCTCTCTCTCTCTCTCTCTTTCTCTCTCTCTCTCTCTCTCTCTCTCTCTCTCTCTCTATCTATCTATCTATCTATCTGTCTCTCTCTCATTAGGATCAGGTCCGTGGCTTGATACCTGCCCTATGCCTCCGTACGTACCGGCAGTGCGCTGGATAGATAGACAGATGACAGATCACATCTTTTCGGCATGTTATCGAACTGTGTCTGCAGCGACGACTGCTCGCTCTCCAGTGTTTCGTTCCCTTTGCAAAATGGCGAGTGGGGCCTTTTCCAATGCGCCACCAACAGCATTTTATTATAGTCTGTGTTCTGTTCCTTGTTCCTCGTTTTATGTTGATGTGATGGTTTTCAAGTGACGAATCTTGATCCGAGTCTTTGGTCACTGGTCGAGACGAGCCTGATTCTCAAAGTCAAAATGTCTTGAGATGTTTAATGTTGATGTTGTCATATTGTTGGAGGTAGAACGTCCAGTGGATCCCAGAGACGGCAGACGGGAGCCGGACTCCACTGAATCTGAATTTTCGTGTCTAGTGACTACTTGTGTGGCTGGGAGTTCTCTCATGTTTCCATTCGTAGAGGGTAACGTGTGAGGGGTTAGTGAGGGGGAAGGGGTGTTGTGAGGAATAGGGAAGTGTGGTATGATGGGTGGTGAAGAAGAGGGTAGTGTGGTATGAGGGGCTGTGAAGAAGAGGGTAGTGTGGTATGAGGGGTTGTGAGGAAAAGGGTAGCGTGGTATGAGGGGCTTGTGAGGAATAGGGTGGAGTGTGGTATGAGGGGTTAATGAGAAGGTTAGGTCATGAACAGTGAGACGCAGCTGTACCCTTTAAAGGCCCCTTCTCTGCTTCCCCCTCATGATCGTGTCACGACGCCCCAATGGTCTCATTTAGAGCATTCGCATGATCCCCTCCCTCATCTTGCTTCCCTGGTCGCCATTATGCTCCATTTTATGCCTCCTTAATGACCTTCTCATGAATGCCTCATGGCCATTCATGTTTTCCTTTATGATCCCGTATTAGTAACCCAATAATCCTCTCATAACCGTCAGATTCCCTCATAACCTCATCACCACGGTCCTCTCCTCCCTCCAACACATTCTCGTCATATTCTCCCTCATATATAGACTTTCCTGGTACTCTCATTATCCCCTCATAGTCGTACGCGCCAGTGTACCCTCATATACCCAGTATGATTCTTCTCTCCCCTCATACTCCCTCCTAAATGAGTCCATAGAAATAACCTCCCTTCCTTCTCCTACCTCCTCATTCTCCTCCTCATTCCTCCTCATGGCCTTCGTCTTTGGCCTTCGAATCAGTACATCTACAGTGACTCTTATGTTTTTCTACAGGATCCACTACCCTTCCTCCACCTACCCTGTACACATCTACGATCCACAAGACCATGTACAGGTCTACAGTGAGAGAGCCGTCCCTCTGTACTGGCCCTGTACATACAGGTAATGTCTCTCGTCTGTATAAATAATAAAGGCACCGCGACTGTATCTTTTATTTGGTATATCACGCTGGAAACTCTCATCCAGGAAGTTGTATTTCATGTATGTCCTCATCTCTCTCTCTCTCTCTCTCTCTCTCTCTCTCTCTCTCTCTCTCTCTCTCTCTCTCTGTACAACTGACTTAAAAAAAAAACATTTCAATTACGCAAGTGTGAGAGGAAAGACTGGTGGTGAGGATATTAAGGAGAGTGTCTGTGTGTGTGTATGTGTGTGTGTTGGGTGAGAGAGATTGCAGGAGTGTTGGAGAAAGAGTATGTTGGAGAAAGGGTGTTGGAGAGAACGTGTTGTACGGTATTTTTGGGAGAGAGTGTTGGAGATAGCGTATTGGTGTGTGTGTGTGTGTGTGTTTGTGTGTGTGTGTGTGTGTGT
The DNA here is from genome assembly GCF_036320965.1 of Panulirus ornatus. NCBI lineage: Eukaryota > Metazoa > Arthropoda > Malacostraca > Decapoda > Palinuridae > Panulirus > Panulirus ornatus. The sequence goes on along the minus strand of NC_092289.1, from coordinate 19,274,362 downwards.
GTTGAAGCGTAGGCGTGTTGGAGAATGCGTGTCGAAGACAGTGAGGTGGGAGAGTATGTTGGAGAGAGGATGTTGGAGAGTGTGTGCTGGAGAGAATATAGTTGACTATGGTGGAGAAAGGATGGTGGAGAGAATGTGGTGAAGACAGTGTGTTGGAGAGAGTGTGTTGTAGAGAATATAGTGTGGGGTGTGGTGGAGAGATCGTGGTGAGGTTAGAGTGTGGTGGAGAGTTGACTGAGCAAGTGCTGGAGAGAAAGAACGCGGAGATTCTGCCGTGGATGGAGTATGGTGGAGAGAGTGTGTGGTGGAGAGAGAACACAGTGGAGACTGTGTTGGAGAGAATGGTGTGGTGGAGAGAGAGAGGGAGACTAAGGACGACGGTGATGGAGACGGCGTTGAGAGGAGGGAACAGAAGGTTCAAGAGAAGTATATAACTTTAATCCCCCCCGCGCGCCCTTCCTTCCCCCCCCCTCCCCCCTTCTAAAAGAGCAGCAGCAGCCCCCCCAACCTCACTTCCCCCTCCTCGCCCCCCCCGCACACACAACCCAAGCCTCCCCCTCCCCTCCCGTCACCCCTCCCTTACCCAACCCCCCCATAAACCCCCCCCACCCCTCGCAAACACCGCTGCCCCATTAGAACGCAACAGACAATGTCCATCACCCAAAAGCCCCCATCTGATTCGACGCTCTTAATGCATTCCCCGGCGACACCACCACCTCCACCTCCTCCCCCTCCCCCTTCCCCTCCCTCCCCCTCCTTCCCTCACAAGCACTCGACGCCCCTGCTCGAGCAATGGTGCGGTGAGGGCGTTCGACACCTCGACCAATCAAGAGATAAGTTTCTACAGTTTAGTGGGTCGGGGGGATGTGAGGGAGCGATGAGGGGGGGGGGGGCCCGGTTTGGATCACACACACACACACGCACACACACACACACACACACACACACACACACACACACACACAGCAGAGCAGCAGCTGATTCAACACAGCTGGTCCACCGCAGGCGATCCACCAAGGGTGAATTCATCAAAGCTGGTCCAACACAGCTGATCCATCACAACTGTTCCAACACAGCTCATCCATCACAGCTGGTACAACGCAGTTAATACAACACAACTCGTCCATCACAGCTGGTTCAACACAGAAGATCCATCACAGCTGTTCTAACACAGCTCATCCATCACAGCTGGTCCAACACAGCTGCTGCAACACAGCTGGCGGCCCACCCTCGAGGCGGGTGGCGTAACCCTGCCTAGCATGCGCCAGACCACACAGGTGAATCTAAATGGCTAGTAATTTAGTATCCTTCGGCTGTTGGCGGAGTTTACGGTGGTTTACAGTTTCGTCGTGGCGTGGGTAAACTCATTAAGGAACTGGGGGGGAAGGGGGCCCAACCACCCACCCACACACCATTCCGAGACCTCGTGACGTCACGGGGTTCACGAGGGGGGGAGGGGGGGGGGGAAACTCGTAAAGGGGGTTGACAGCCTTCGCGTGCCCAGGGTCTGTCAGGTGCTTAGAGTTTGACAGCGTTGCAGTTGGAGTAGGGTTTTAAATAGACACGTTTGGTAGCTTGACAGGTGGAGCAATGTCCAAGTACGGTGGCTTGACAGGTGGTGTCCAGGTATGGTGGCATGACAGGTGGTGTCCAGGAATGGTGGCTTGACAGGTGGTGTCCAGGTATGGTGGCTTGACAGGGGGTGTCCAGGTATGGTGGCATGACAGGGGGTGTCCAGGGATGGTGGCTTGACAGGTGGTGTGCAGGTATGGTGGCTTGACAGGTGGTGTCCAGGAATGGTGGCTTGACAGGTGGTGTCCAGGTATGGTGGCTTGACAGATGAGGTGAATGTCAGACGACATGGGAGAGGGGACAGGGATAGGAGAGAGGGGTGGAGGGGACAGGCAAAAGATATGGGGGAATGGAAATGGGTAAGGGGAGAATGATAGTATAAACGCTTCTATTTCATTCGTCAGTCATTCATATAATCTCATTCATCACTAGAGTAATTCTACAGATGAACGACCCTTAGTAGTCACGATAACGAGAGACAGCAAAATGTATTACGAGATTCTGACTATTTGAGGGGTCTGGGTTATGACAAAGATATGTCAACTCTAACAGTCAGTAACTGCATTAAGATCACACTGCCAGTTACTGTAGGAGGACATGAACAGGTGGTAAGTGTATAAGGGTACGACAGGTGTCAAATGCATCGACAGCTTGCAGATAATAGTTAATAAATGGCTACATATGTACAAAGACTCAGATACGAATCACACACTTCAGGACCTGTAGAAAGTCCCTCTCAAATCGAGGTTCACATTCGTATGTTTACATCTCCATATTCTTTGATACGTCGCTTCAATACACGACAAACTGTAATAGTACAACCCCGTATGTACCCCATGACTGTAATGACGTGTAACCATACATTCCACCCAGTTCTGTAAGACCCTGTCGTTGTCAAATACAGGAACACTACCATCTCAAAAGCTGCCTGATACAGGAATGCCACCTATTCAAAAGTTACGCGATACAAGCACAGCCTTCAGGTACCCTGGGCATCTGAATCAACAGGATGTTTAACAGCCACACCTCGACCAACGTCAACAGATGACAACGGTATAACCTCTCTGTTTCAACAGAATGTAAACGTCAATCACCATCAACGGAAGGGTATGTGACACAACATTATAATATAACCCACAGGAAATTGTACGTCACTTTACAATACCAAACGATCGTACATACTGGGAGCTTTTACAGTACCTGGGATTTGGTATCCGTTCATAGTGAATGGAGTTTCCCCTCCCGAAAGGAGGCAGGTACCACAATGGGGTACCCCTGACAGACGAAACTCCACAAGTATATAAGTGCCCCTTCTTCAGGAGCTGTGGTGGCACGCTAACGCCCTCTTCGTCGCCACCTCCGCTGGAGGGAAGCCTTTTGCTATCGACGGTGCCCCAGGAGGAGTACTTAGTTGCCCGCCTTCACCTTCGGAGTGAGAAGAAGGACTGGTGGTAGTAAGTCGTGCTAGATCGTGGTGGTGGTGTTAGCGGTGGTGGTAACAGTGCTGATGGTGGTAGCCGGGTCGTGGTTGTTGTGGTGATGGTGGTAGCCCGGGTCAAAGTCACTTGTTGATGTGTACTCGTTACTTAATCAGTCCAGGAGTTGACCTCGACAGCCACAGGTTTGGAAATCCACCCAAAATATATACTGTCTCATTCCACTATACGTGCACTGTGTCGTCCCTTCTAACACACGTCACGTACAGAATCCACAGCTTCGCTGAATTTCTTATTCACTTTTTGTGGGGGGCGTCGCGTCGTCTGCCATCGTAGTTTCCACCAGCTCAGCTCTCGATCACTCGTGGAAATCCCTCTATTTCAAGTTCCAGTCGCGTATGCTTGATCTTTCCCATAAAAGTTCCGTCCCTGGCTGAGCGTGCCACACACACACACACACACTGGGGCTGTCAAAGGGGTACGTCAACACGCTTGCCACTTTAACCCCGCCGCGTGAGCCGCCACTGGGAAGGGAGGAGGGGGAAGAAAAAAAAAAGGAGAATCAAATCCGCCACCATAGCGAGGGTGTCATGGCGATAAAACACCAGCCCATGAAGGAGGGAGGAGGAACCCTGTCACAGGAGGACGGTGTCGCCTCCGTCGCCCTTTGGGGGAGAGGAGGGGAGGAGGGGTGAGTGGTGGGTGGGGTGAGTGTGTGTGTGTGTGTGTGTGTGTGTGTGTGTGTGTGTGTTGTTCCTCCTCCTCCTCCACCACCTCTCCACCGCACTTCTCACACCACAGAAATAAACACACCCCCCCACCCTCGCTGATGTATTATATGTGCGGGTCTTTACGGGCACGAGGAGGAGGAGGAGGGACTTGTGGCGGTGGCGGCGGGCTTGTGAGAGCAGCTTTGGGAGAGGAGGTTTGGTGAGAGCAGCAGCAGCAGCAGCTTGGTGAGAGAGAGAGAGCGAGCAGCAGCTTGGTGGGAGGCTCTGGGTCGGTGGCGGGGGTTTGCTGGTCCGGACACGCACGGAGCCGACGGTAGCGAGGGGCTGAGGACCACTGACTGGTGCCCTCAGTGAGTTCGGGGACCCAGGCAGCCCAGCAACCTCTGCCTCTGCGCAGGCTATCTTGTGTCAACGAGTCTATTTTCGTTACATGGGGGGCCATAGTTTCCCCAGGCCTGAGGGGATCTATGTGGATTAACAGTACTACAAGTGCCGCCGATGGGGGGGAGGGGGAGCCGGGGGAGGGGAGGGAGGGGGAGATGGGGAGGAAGAGGAGGAGGGGAGGAGCAGTCGAGAGAGGCGGGGAGGTTGGGCTAGGGAGGAGGAGGAGGAGGAGGAGGAGGAGAAGGAGGAGGAGGAGCCTCCCCCTTTCCTGTCATGCGTCCACCAGTCCCCCCCCAAAACACTCCACCACTAACACCATCCACTACCGGGCTAATCGATACTCCACTTGGTGGAGTCACAGCTGGCAATCGTCTTCGCCTGTGCGTGTGTGTGTGTCTGTGTGTTTTTGAAGTCTGAGTATTACAGTGGGTGGGCGGAGAGGGATGGAAGGGTGGGGTGGCGAGGAGAGTTGAGTGGGGGGGATTGGGGGGAGGGAGGTGGGGGGGGGACGGCGTCAGGTGGGTCAGTGGTGTCTGGCTGTCGACACAAGGAGATGCTCCTCCTGTGACCAGGCGAGCGTGGCGTGCCAGGCCTCTGAGTCAATACACTAACATGGGCTCAAGTCAACTCGCATTTAGCTTTGTTGTGGACTCTGGCAAGGGGGTTCTTTTCCCCCCGCCCCGCCCCGAGGGGCCGCCCCCTCTGACACCGAGAGGGGCCCCCGGTCCCGACTAATCAGCCCTCTCGACACGGTGGGGTTCAAAAAGACTAGCTCTCAGGTGGCGTCCCTTGTCAAAGCCCTTCGTGGTGGAGTGTCATCGCGTCCTCGAAAAGGTTCTCTGGGAGGTCCGTGACAGTCTCCGGAGGTCCGTGAGGGACGAGTTACCCTCGGCCAGACAGACAACGGGGCGACGAGGCTGTCTCAAGGGGGGCGGCCCGCCCGCCCGCCCGCCCGCGACGGGCGGGCGGGTGGTTAAGATGGCAACAAACCACTCGGAATGTCTGCAGCTGCTCACGACGTTTACAGCTGACCGGAACGTCTACGGCACGAGCAGCCGCGCGCGCGCTCTTTCCGACCTGCCAGCTGCAGGAGGGGAGGTGATCTATTTCGGCCCCCAAACACGACCCGACGACGCCATCGGATTACACCGCTGACGGAGGCGGCGACGACCGCGACGGCGACCCCAGAAAGCAGTCGTGTAGACGAGGAGGAGGAGGAGGAGGAGGAGGAGGAGGAGGAGGAGGAGGAGAATTAGGAGCAGGAGGAAGAGGAGGAGGAGGAGGAGGGAAGGCTCCGACGATTGGATAAGGAGACGAGAACGAGGTGAGGGAAAGACAGAGATAGAGAGAGGGGGAAAGGAGGAGTAGTACAGATGGTCCTGGGCATGAGCCAGCTGTCTCCACCATCTGTTCCACAATGCCCCTCCCCCCTCCCTCACCTGTCCCCTCCCCACCCCACCACCACCTCGCACAACCTCGACATTCCTCCACCATCTGCCTCAAGCTGGCACCATCTGCTTACCTGCCTGCCCGGCTGCCTGCAACCATCTATCTCCCCTGCTGACGCCACCTGCTCTCTCTCCCTCCCTTCCCCTCCCGACTGTCGTCCAAGGAGGAGGCTGGTGCTCCGGCTCCGACGACGGGGTGCCTAGCATCAAGCTGCTCTCCCCACCCCCCCTGAAGACTGCTAAGGCATAGACACACACACACACACACACACACACACACACACACACACACACACACACCACAAGACATCACCATCCCCCCTTTCTCGAGACTGGGAAACAACCCACCCCACCTCCTCACTCCACCTCCTCACCCCACCTCCTCACCCCACCTCCTCACCCCACCTCCACAGACATCAGCGTTACCCTCCACCCCTGACTTGCCTCAGGGGGAGTTAAGGGGGGAGGAAACGAACCACAGACAGACTGACAAACACCCTACCCCCCCCTCCCCCATCCACCCATCCTCATCTTAGAGTAGGCTGAACATTGAACTTCCCGGACGAAGAGAGGCTTTCGAACTTAGGCACATCCCGGAGCTCTGGAACCCTGCATGTTGGTGGGGTCAGTTCTGTGGCACAGAGGATGCGGGAGGAGGGGAGGGAGAGACGACTTGCTCCTCTTGTGATGGTGGCCTTAGAGCCACTAACTCTATATACATATAGGGCCAGACTCTCAACATAACTTCTATCCCAAAACCCACATGGCTCCATAGACCACAAAACACACGACCGGATGACAGAGAGATAGATGAAAAAAAAATTGCTTAAAGAAAAAAATAAAATGGGGGTGGGGGGGAATAGATAAAGAATGGCAGGGGGAGGAAACACGTTTAAAAAAAAAAAAAACGTCTATAAAATGTTTGAATCAGATGAAGAAGATAAGGAACGAACAAGAGATATGGCAGCCACCGGATATGAAACCCCAAGATTTTTTTTTTTCTATCAATACCTTTGCCATTATTTTTTTTTCTCCTATCCTGTACAGGATTTCCTCTCTTGTCTCACAAACCCACCTCTCTCTTCTCTTCTCTTCTCTTATCTCTTCTCTCTCTCTCTCTCTCTCTCTCTCTCTCTCTCTCTCTCTCTCTCTCTCTCTCTCTCTCCAAATACTTCTAAGGAGATATTAGTGAGGACCGAGTGATATCAAAAGGGGGGGGGGGGGGCAGCTGAGAGGGGTGCGAGGGGAGGAGGTGTGTTTCGAAAACTTCTCCCCTCGTCAATGGCAACCAAACTTTTTTTTTTTTTTTCCAAAAGGAGATGAGACGGTGTTTGTATCTACGTGTTCCCCCCCCCCCTCACCTTCCCCTCCCTCTCCCCTCCCCCCTCCCCCCAACCCTTTTCTCCCCCTCCCTCTCCCCCTCCCCCCTCCCCCCAACCCTTTTATCCAGCCCCTACCCTCCCCCTGCCCTCCCTCCCTCCCTCGGGGCAAGACTAATATGTGACGATTACCTGCACAGACACTAATTAGTTTGTCTGTCCTGAAAGTTTCTAGCCAGACAAACAGGCTATTGACAAGCGCCGAGAGAGAGAGAGAGAGAGAGAGAGAGAGAGAGAGAGAGAGAGAGAGAGAGAGAGAGAGAGAGAGAGAGATGAAACCTAAGAAGTGAAAGGAGACTCTGGGAGGAGAAATGGCCCCGTTAATTGGCTTTCCCTTTTCTTGTAATACCCTTTCACGATTTCTTATGCTTGTGTGTGTGTGTGTGTGTGTGTGTGTGTGTGTGTGTGTGTGTGTGTGTGTGTGAGAGAGAGAGAGAGAGAGAGAGAGAGAGAGAGAGAGAGAGAGAGAGAGAGAGAGAGAGAGAGAGAGAGAGAGAGAGAGAGAGAGAGATGGGTGGTTTCGAGGGACATCTACATCTGGGACCTTTCCTTACCTTACGATGGTTTTGGAGGTCTTCTTACCCCACCACAGCTGGGTTTGGGACCTTGCCTTTACCTTACCTTACTTACGGTGGCTTCAGCTGGTATGGTGCCCTTATTAACGTAAAGGACCATTGTCCTTAATGCCTTTCCTGTAAGACTAGGACCATTGTCCTTAATCTAAGCCTTTCCTGTGAGACTACCTCAATAATCACCCTCAAATTCGACAGCTAGGGGAAGGTCACAGAAGGAAAACAACGAGAGCTGCTGCGGAAAGCCACAGCATTACCGCTAGATCTGTAATACACCGCTAGATCTATCGTACAACGCTAGATCTACAATACAACGCTGGGTCTATGATACACCGCTAGATCTATCATACAACGCTAGATCTATAATATCCAGCTAGATCTGTAATACACCGCTAGATCTATCATACAACGCTAGATCTATCATACAACGCTAGATCTATCATACAGCGCTAGATCTATCATACACCGCTAGATCTATCATACAACGCTAGATCTATCATACAACGCTAGATCTATCATAAACCGCTAGATCTATCATACAACGCTAGATCTAGCTCTACCATCACGATAGGTCACCCACTCTAGCTAGAGGCGCTGGTGAGAGAAGAATATAAATAACTATCAGGTCCTCAGGAGGAGGAGCAGGAGGAGGAGGAGGAGGAGGAGGAGGGGGAGGAGGAGGAGGAGGAGGGGGAGGAGGAGGAGGAGGGGGAGGAGAGGGAGGAGGAGTGGGGGTGGGGCTTAATTGCCGGACGATTTACTCCCAATCGGCTCATCCTTGGCGTGGGGGGGGGGTGGTTGAGGGGGGGAGTGGAATGACAGGGGAGACAGACTCACGGTGGCCGAAGATCATTGGCTCATCCCCAGCAAAGTTTACGCTGATTGGATGATTAACTCTTAAGGAGAGGGAGCGGGAGGAGGAAGGGCGGGGTGTGTTTGGGGGTGTCGGGGGTAACTCCTGCTTGTGTGTGTGTGTGTGTGTGTGTGTGTGTGGGGTGTGTGTGTGTTTAGGTGTTTAATCTTGTAAATCAATTGACTTTTATCTCCCTTCAAGAAGAGAAACATTACCTTGGTTTCTTTTTCATCCTTTTCACCACTCAACAATCTAACCTTGTTTGCTGATGATACGTTTGCCTTGATCATTACGAGGGTCAGGTCAAACGCATTCTCACTAAACCAGGGGCTTCTGACCTGACCTCCCCACAGGGCTTAGGTCAGAAGTCAGTGGTGTTGTGTGGTGAAGAACGCGTAGTGAAGATGGCTTAGTCGAGTGTATAGTAAAGATGGCCTTAGACCCAACCGTTGGCGCTGGGAGTGTAGTGAAGATGTGTAGTGAAGATGTGTCGTGAAGATGCGTGTGTCGAGGGCGTAGTGAAGATGAGGTTAATGGTGCAAGGCAAATGGCAGTGCTGAGTGGGGACACACTACATTCGCTCGCGTATAATGACGCTCCTAATTGAGTCTGTTTCTCCAAGTAAGACTTTGTGGAGGGAAAGGAAAAAAAGGTTAATAACTTCGATATTACTTGAGCTGAACTTAGCAATGACATAAACAGAGTCACCTCCAATCTGATCGTCTTTTATCTCCGTTATCTAAAGACGATCCTATTAGAGTGGGATGTGAAACTATCTATCCCGGACGGGAAAAGGTACGAAATCACCTTTCCCATGACCCACAAACGATCTAAACCTAAAGAATAAAGACGCAGTTGCGCTCTTGTCATCCAGGGGTGTAATACTTGTTTGTAGGTGGAATAAATTGAATTCTCTCCTCCTTCAGCTAACTTACCCCGGCTGAGCCAACACAGGGCGTTGGAGAGAATACAAAATGGCCGCCACTTAAACCTTGGCGGGAAGATCCACTCGCGTCGACCACCTGAGGAACCCGGCGCTAAGGGCTCTTCATTTGTCTCTGAAGTGGCGGGAACCCTGAGGAAATGCTCCTTCACCTGTTTATCATGGGAAGCCAACTCTTTACATACGCCCCTCGTGCATGCGTGCTTGCTTGCGTGTGTGTGTGTGTGTGTGTGTGTGTGTGTGTGTGTTTTGCTTACTCTAAGCCCTTGTGAGGACTTCACTCCGGAGGAGCTGCCGGGGTGAGCGATCGTCTTCTGTCTCGCTGGCGTCGTCCACCAGCGATATTCATTTGTTTCACAAGCCAATAAACTCCTTGCGACGCTGGCTGTATCCCTTCCCCTCGGGCGGGAAGCGCGCGGAAAAGGACACAATTTTTTGGCGGGATGCCTCAGTGTCTCCATTCTCCTTTCGACAGAGTTAATATCGTAGAGATGATTAAGATATATCTTTTAGGACAGACGACGAAGCCACTATGAAGGCTTTCTTTAAGGGGAGCTGACCCACTTTAAGACGTTTACCTTTACGAATTCATCGGGTTTTAAAAGTCCTACTTTACGTAGAATTATATTCTTTCTTTTAAACCGAGAAAACAATCACTGTGTAGTTTTTATTTTCTCTTAAGATGCCTTCCAAGAATGAATCGTCTGTCATTTGTCTGGGGAAGGAACGTGTCTTGTTTCATATTGCTGTCCTCTCTCTCTCTCTCTCTCTCTCTCTCTCTCTCTCTCTCTCTCTCTCTGTAAACATGACTCTACATACCTTCATTTTTTCCCATAATTACGTAAAGACTAACCATCGCATGTCTTTTATGAAGTACATCTTGAGGTGAAAAAAAAAAGAAGGCCACTTAACACGTCTTTCTGTGAGGTTGGGGTCCAGTTCGAGAGACCCTACTGAATCACACATTTACCGACACTGTAAACAAGCGTGACCTTGACTGCCAGGCAGACATCGTTTGCAAATTGGCTGTTACGATAACCTCTTCTTCCCTCCCTCCCTTCCTCCTCTTCTCCTCCAGCTAAGCTGTCGGATTCTGTCCCTTGCTCCCGTCTCTCTGTCTTCCTACAACCTTTCTGTCTATGAGAGGCGGGTCGAGGTGCACCAGAGAGAGAGAGGCAGCTGAAACTGACCTCCCCTGCTGGTGTATTTTACGCATTTTACGCCAGCAGCTGAAACTAATCCCCACTGTTGTTGAAGTCTTGACGCGTTTTTACGCCATTCATTCATAAACTCATAAACCAGCTTTATCAACCGCACGAACGTCGCGATTGAGGTTCCGATATCATTACACCTTGATCCCTTCGTCTCCAGAATACGAAAGATGTCACAAATGCATCATCCACACACACACACACCCTCGGGGAGTCGAACCCTGGGCGTTTATGTTTCTTTACGTCGAGCTGGGCAAAACCTTCTCCCTCCTCCCCAACCACCCACCCACGTTTAAGGGTCTTATTTGGAGTTGTGGGCGGTAAACCCCGTTATGTACGATCCTCCTCCGTCTTAGTCACCTGCAAGCCCGGACGAATGATGCTCATTTGTTTTGGCCCAGGTGAACGCTGCCTCATTTATCATGGCGCCTGAAAACCAGCCCTCCCTCCCCCCTCCTACCACCCCTGCCACCAACACTCTCCTAACACCCCTGCCACCAACACTCTCCAAACACCCCTGCCACCAACACCCTCCTACCACCCCTGCCACCAACACCCTCCTAACACCCCTGCCACCAACACTCTCCAAACACCCCTGCCACCAACACCCTCCTACCACCCCTGCCACCAACACCCTCCTACCACCCCTGCCACCAACACTCTCCTAACACCCCTGCCACCAACACTCTCTCAACACCTCTACCACCAACACTCTCCTAACACCCCTGCTACCAACACTCTCTCAACACCTCTACCACCAACACTCTCCTAACACCCCTGCTACCAACACTCTCTCCCAACACCCCTGTCACCAACACTCTCTCAACACCTCTACCACCAACACTCTCCAAACACCCCTACCACCAACACTCTCCTAACACCCCTGCTACCAACACTCTCTCAACACCCCTGCCACCAACACTCTCCTAACACCCCTGCTACCAACACTCTCTCAACACCCCTACCACCAACACTCTCCTAACACCCCTGCTACCAACACTCTCTCAACACCCCTGCCACCAACACTCTCCTAACACCCCTGCCACCAACACTCTCCTAACACCCCTGCCACCAACACTCTCCTAACACCCCTGCTACCAACACTCTCTCAACACCCCTACCACCAACACTCTCCTAACACCCCTGCTACCAACACTCTCTCAACACCCCTACCACCAACACTCTCCTAACACCCCTGCTACCAACACTCTCTCAACACCCCTGCCACCAACACTCTCTCAACACCCCTGCCACCAACAACCCTCCTAACACCCCTGCCACCAACACTCTCCCAACACCCCTGCCACCATGGGAGAGGAGGAGGGCGGAGGAGGAGGAGGAGATGGGGAGGTTGAGGGAAGTGATTCTCTGGGGTAGAATGCCTTGTGGGGTAAGCCTCCTGGGGTAAGTACTTTGGGGTAAAGCGTTGCTGGGGTAAGTACTTCCTCCCTCAGGCACCATTCACCCATGAAGGGTGAGTGGTGCATGGGAGAGGAAGGGTGGAAGTGTCTTGAAGTGGGGTTAAGGGGAAAAGGATGGTAAAGAGGGAAGGAATGGGAGATTGTAAATGCTTCAGGGAAGTAGAAGTACTTCGTGAGGTTGTAAGTGCTTCAGGGAAGTAGAAGTACTTCGTGAGGTTGTAAGTGCTTCAGGGAAGTAGAAGTACTGTCCGGGGATAGGTGTGCGGGAAGCGCATGTGCTGGGGGACGGTCATGGTCACATACACAATCTTCTACCCCTTCAGCTTTGGCAGAGATACTGTAAAACGATTTTATTTAACCCCTCTCTCCATTCCTCTCTTCTTCTCCATCCACTCTCTCTCTCATCATCTCTCTCCTCCTCATCCTCTCGTCTAGCGGGTACACGCCCTTGGGACTGGCCCTCCCTTGGCAGGGCCCCACGGACTCAGAGACGTGTGGCGTGGCGGTGGCGGGCGTCCTTGTTCCTCACACACACACACAACACACACACGTCGTAACAAGAGAACACGGGTTCGAGTACTCACACAGCGGGTGTGTACTTCGAACCCGTGGACCTCAGATTGGATAAGGTAATTCGGTGAAGCGGAGGTACGAAGACATGTGGGAGAAACCATGTAATTAATGACGGATGTAATTGATGAAGGATGTAATTAATGAAGGATGTAATTAATGAGGATGTAATTGATGAAGGATGTAATTAATGAGGATGTAATTAATGAGGATGTAATTGATGAAGGATGTAATTAATGAGGATGTAATTGATGAAGGATGTAATTAATGAGGATGTAATTGATGAAGGATGTAATTAATGACGGATGTAATTGATGAAGGAAAGATGTAAAGTTATTGAGTGAGATGTCATAACAATTATAATAATGATAATGGATGATAATAATAATAATGAAAACAATGATATCAATGATATAATAGAATCATCAATCATCTTTATCATTATCATTCGAAGAACCTGAATTTTCTCATTAGCGTTAACTGCCACATCTTCCACCTTCTCAAGTTGCCCATACATTTCAACGCTGAAATTAAAACGCTCCTTGACTACTTGCTCAAATATCATCATCATCTAATTTCCACCAGAGGTTTCTTCTGTCTCCCTTCGCAAAGCACGACACGTCCTGCATTTTCTTTCACTCCTTCGTCTTCTTTCTTTAGGTCCATTGCGTATTTACGCTCGTGTCCTCTGCGGAACACTAACTCTCTCTCTTCCTAGCGACGTCTGAGGTCTTTCCCACAGGGAGTATCTGGGTGTGGGGGGAGAGGAGGGCAATACTGTTTCCTGTAGCATCCCTGAAACATGCTCCATTTGCGACCAGTTCGACTCTCCTGTTTAGCTAATAGGCTTATAATCCATTTTCCTCTTTTAACCTTTAGCATTATTCCTTTTCATGGATGGGGTCTTTGTTATTGTGTCCTGTAAAATTTTAAGGGTTTACTTCCTCCATTGCTTAGCCACGTCCAGCCCCAGCCCCCAAACTCCCACCACCCCCAAAAAAGAAAAATATATATATATACAGCTTCCAATCTCCTTTCCTTTCAATGGAGTTTTTGTAGATGTTA
>NC_092289.1:19250777-19255777 GCF_036320965.1 Panulirus ornatus | reverse complement strand
ACACCCCTGCCACCAACACTCTCCAAACACCCCTACCACCAACACTCTCTCCCAACACCCCTGTCACCAACACTCTCTCAACACCCCTGCCACCAACACTCTCCTAACACCCCTGCTACCAACACTCTCTCAACACCCCTACCACCAACACTCTCCTAACACCCCTGCTACCAACACTCTCTCAACACCCCTGCCACCAACACTCTCCAAACACCCCTGCCACCAACACCCTCCTAACACCCCTGCTACCAACACTCTCTCAACACCCCTGCCACCAACACTCTCTCCCAACACCCCTGCCACCATGGGAGAGGAGGAGGGCGGAGGAGGAGGAGGAGATGGGGAGGTTGAGGGAAGTGATTCTCTGGGGGTAGAATGCCTTGTGGGGTAAGCCTCCTGGGGTAAGTACTTTGGGGTAAGCGTCCTGGGGTAAGTACTTCCTCCCTCATGCACCATTCACCCATGAAGGGTGAGTGGTGCATGGGGAGAGGAAGGTGTGGAAGTGTCTTGAAGTGGGGTTAAGGGGAAAAGGATGGTAAAGAGGGAAGGAATGGGAGATTGTAAATGCTTCAGGGAAGTAGAAGTACTTCGTGAGGTTGTAAGTGCTTCAGGGAAGTAGAAGTACTTCGGGAGGTCGTGCGGGTAAGCGCTTGCTGCTGGGGGACGGTCATGGTACATACACAATCAGAGCCTCTCTCTCTCTCTCTCTCTCTCTCTCTCTCTCTCTCTCTCTCTCTCTCTCTAGCGGGTACACGCCCTTGGGACTGGCCCTCCCTTGGCAGGGCCCCACGGACTCTGAGACGTGTGGCGTGGCGGTGGCGGCGTCCTTGTTCCTCACACACACACACACACACACACACACACACACACACACACACACACACGTCGTAACAAGAGAACACGGGTTCGAGTACTCACACAGCGGGTGTGTACTTCGAACCCGTGACCTCAGATTGGATAAGGTAATTCGGTGAAGCGGAGGTACGAAGACATGTGGGAGAAACATGTAATTAATGACGGATGTAATCGATGAAGGATGTAATTAATGAGGGATGTAATTGATGAAGGATGTAATTAATGAGGGATGTAATTGATGAAGGATGTAATTAATGAGGGATGTAATTGATGAGGATGTAATTAATGAAGGATGTAATTGATGAAGGAAAGATGTAAAGTTATTGAGTGAGATGTCATAACAATTATAATAATGATAATGATGATAATAATAATAATGATAATAATGATATCAATGATAGTAATATATCATCAATCATCATTTATCATTATCATTGATGAACTGAAGTTTTCTCATTAGCGTTAACTGCTACATCTTCCACCTTCTCAAGTTGCCATACATTTCAACGCTGAAATTAAAACGCTCCTTGACTACTTGCTCAAATATCATCATCATCTAATTCCACCAGAGGTTATCTTCTGTCTCCCTTCGCAAAGCACGACACGTCTGCATTTTCTTTCACTCCTTCGTCTTCTTTCTTTAGGTCCATTGCGTATTTCCGCTCGTGTCCTCTGCGGAACACTAACTCTTCTCTCTTCCTTAGCTGACGTCTGAGGTCTTTACCACAGGGAGTATCTGGGTGTGGGGGGAGAGGAGGGCAATACTGTTTCCTGTAGCATCCCTGAAACATGCTCAATTTGCGACCAGTTCGACTCTCCTGTTTAGCTAATAGGCTTATAATCCATTTTCCTCTTTTAACCTTTAGCATTATTCCTTTTCATGGATGGGGTCTTTGTTATTGTGTCCTGTAAAATTTTAAGGGTTTACTTCCTCCATTGCTTTAGCAGCGTCCAGGCCCCAGGCCCCCCAAACTCCCACCACCCCCAAAAAAGAAAAATATATATATATATACAGCTTCCAATCTCCTTTCCTTTCAATGGAGTTTTTGTAGATGTTATTGTAGTGAACTTGGGAGGGAACGGGGGAGCTGGGTGGCGGGCACTTTAGTAAACTGGTCTTCCTTCGTTTATATAATTGTTGTTCATCAGACGTTCCACCCGGCGGGGGAGAGAGAGAGAGAGAGAGAGAGAGAGAGAGAGAGAGAGAGAGAGAGAGAGAGAGAGAGAGAGAGAGAGAGAGAGTGTAAAAAACTCTTTACTCCTCTCTTCCAACACACCTCCTCTCTTGTCTACCATCCCTTCTGGCAGCGCTCTTTCAACACCCCTGCCACCAACACCCTCCTAACACCCCTACCACCAACACCCTCCTAACACCCCTGCTACCAACACTCTCCCAACACCCCTGCCACCAACACCCTCCTAACACCCCTGCTACCAACACTCTCCCAACACCCCTGCCACCAACACCCTCCTAACACCCCTACCACCAACACTCTCCCAACACCCCTGCCACCAACACTCTCCCAACACCCCTGCCACCAACACCCTCCTAACACCCCTGCTACCAACACTCTCTCAACACCCTTGCCACCAACACTCTCCTACCACCCCTGCCACCAACACCCTCCTAACACCCCTGCCACCAACACTCTCCCAACACCCCTGCCACCAACACTCTCCAAACACCCCTACCACCAACACCCTCCTACCACCCCTGCTACCAACACTCTCTCAACACCCCTGCCACCAACACTCTCCCAACACCCCTGCCACCAACACTCTCCCAACACCCCTGCCACCAACACTCTCCTAACACCCCTGCCACCAACACTCTCCTAACACCCCTGCTACCAACACTCTCTCAACACCCCTGCCACCAACACCCTCCTAACACCCCTGCTACCAACACTCTCTCAACACCCCTGCCACCAACACTCTCCCAACACCCCTGCCACCAACACTCTCCCAACACCCCTGTCACCAACACTCTCTCAACACCTCTACCACCAACACTCTCCCAACACCCCTGCCACCAACACTCTCCCAACACCCCTGCCACCAACACTCTCCCAACACCCCTGCCACCAACACCACTGCGAAAGAATCTCCCTTAATTACCCTCGATACGCTGGCCTCACAAATTCCCTGTCGACGACGCAGGAGGAGGATGATCGGCCGGGGGCAGGGAAGGGCAGGGGAGGGCAGGGAGAGAGAGAAAGATTCCGGGACATTTGCCAAACCTCTCGCTAGGTGGGGCGGGCGAGCAATACGTACAGCCTATCATTATCACCCAGTGGGAGACATGGCCAGTACATAGTAGCGGGGTGAGTGGGGAGGGTAGGTGCACAGTAGCGGGGTGAGTGGGGAGGGTAGGTGCACAGTAGCGGGGTGAGTGGGGAGGGTAGGTGCACAGTAGCGGGGTGAGTGGGGAGGGTAGGTGCACAGTAGCGGGGTGAGTGGGGAGGGTAGGTGCAGGAGGACTGTACACTAGCCTTCTGAACGAGATTCGAATATGATAAAGGTGATTATATCATCAACGGTGGCGCAGGGCGGGGGGGATGTGTGTGTGTGTGTGTGTGTGTGTGTGGTGGGGGCGCTAACGCTATCTTGAAGCCACGGGGAAGGGGTCCGTCTGATACCTCATCTCGACTGGAAATATTGTAATATCTGTCTTACAATCTACGGTGTATATATATATATATATATATATATATATATATATATATATATACTGCCATATACATATGTACATACAATTTTTCTTTCATCTATTTTTTTTTCTATCTGTTTTATGTTGTGTGTTGCGATATCTGAGTCTACTCCCACCAACCCCCAGGCGATATTTTTGACCCTTTTGACAATATCTAACAATTGTTTGCAGGATGCCCGACCTGTGGGCCCTCCCCTCCCCCCAACTTCTTTTTCATGTCCAGGGGAGAGAGAGAGAGAGAGAGAGAGAGAGAGAGAGAGAGAGAGAGAGAGAGAGAGAGAGAGAGAGAGAGAGAGAGAGTGTGTACACAGGGAGGGGGAAACGAAAGAGAAACTGGAAGGACAGAAAGAAAAAAAGAAATGATGATGATGATAAAGGGAGAAGAGGTAAATACAAGGGGGAGAAGTAAGAGGGTGCCAAACGAGGTGATAGGCAAGGGGAGAGACGGGAGGAAGGGAGATAAGGGAGACGACGAGAGGGAGAGGGAGGGAGAGAGACGGAGTGAGGAGGAGAGTGGGGTGGTTAACGTAAGCAACACGTCCAAGAGGATGGGAGAGTGCAAGGAGGACAAGAAAAGAAAAAGGGAGAAAAGGGACAGTAAGACAGGGAGCCCCCAGAGTGGGAGGGAGACACTCCCTTAGAGTGGGACCCTCCCAGAGAATCAGTGAGAGGTGGGAGTGGAATTCTCCAGAAAGTGAGAGGTGAGATGAGGGGTGGTGGGGGTGGGGTGAGGTGGTGTGGAACTCTCCCAGAAAGTGAGAGGTAAGAGGCAGGGCACAAAGGGAGAGGAAACAAAGCCGAGTGAAGTTGAGAGGGTGAGATATGAAGGCGAATTGAGACGAAGAGTTGAGTTACGGCAGCTGTGAAGGGAGAGAGAGAGAGAGAGAGAGAGAGAGAGAGAGAGAGAGAGAGAGAGAGAGAGAGAGAGAGAGAGAGAGAGAGAGAGAGAGTGGCGGGCTCTCTGAATCAGGGTCTGGGGCGAAGCATTAGGGAGGCTGTATTTCACAACCCAATAATTTGCGACAGCCAGCCTCCAGGGGAGAGGAGGAGG
Organism: Panulirus ornatus; assembly: GCF_036320965.1. Classification (NCBI taxonomy): domain Eukaryota; kingdom Metazoa; phylum Arthropoda; class Malacostraca; order Decapoda; family Palinuridae; genus Panulirus; species Panulirus ornatus. The sequence continues at coordinate 19,251,161 of NC_092289.1, read as the reverse complement.
AGGAGGAGGAGGAGGAGGAGGAGGAGTGGGAGGTGGGTGATGGGAGAGGGGGGTGAGAGAGGCTTTAGGTGGGGTGGGGGAGGGGTGTGTGACTCCGGGAGGGTGGGGAAGAGGGTGGGGAGGAGGGTTGGGGAGACGGTTGCGTTAGGGGAGGTGATGGGTTGGGAGGTGGTGGTGTTAGCCAGTCCCCTGGTGCTCAAATCACAACAAATAGGAAATAGTTAACACAATTTCAAGCCTTAATTTCCCGGAATGTTTCTGGCGTAGTTGGCAAACATAAATAAATAAATAAATGAATAAATAAATAAATATATATATATATATATATATATATATATATATATATATATATATATATATATATATATATATATATATATATAT